>NC_089202.1:8397462-8697462 GCF_963930695.1 Labrus bergylta | reverse complement strand
TGACACAATCTGTACCTACGATCTGACAGCATGGACACTGTGTGCTGAATACCACTTGAGGGCTGAAATAATGACATGAAACCAAATGTTGTGTGCTGCCCTGCGGGACACATTGCTTTTAAAACATTATAATGAAGTGCGAGAGAAACAATGAGAGAGGCTACTTTTGGCTGATGATGTCAGTCTGTTACAGGCTCACATTAAAGATGCCGGTTTGTGTGAAAAATGAGTGGTTGTGTTAAATAGTGACTTTTTGCTATATGCATTTTTTTGTTGTCCAAGTTACAACAGATGTTGAAAACAGAAAGTGTCCTGAAATGGGAAATACTCACAGATATGTCTTTAGTGAAAACTAAACAAAGAGACATTTGCTAGGTCACTTAAGCGGACATGAACAATGGACTTTGTGCCATCCATCTTTGTTTGCTGAGTTATCTTTGCTCACACTCAGGATCAATATAGGCGTATTTTAGAAATGAATCCCAGTGTTTTCTGAATTTTAAACATGCAGTGTTATTAACCTATCCTCACATGGCATTTGTTTACTCTCTGAGACACATAGGTTAGTGTCAGTCTGCATCAAGGGGAACGCCCAGAAAGTGTCACATCCATTTCACGCTAAGGAAAAGGGAAATAAACCACTAGCTACAAGGCTGAAGAGCTGCTGTGTGCCCCTCTGCACTACAAATAAACTGAAAAAAATACATCTAGAGTTTTATATCTTACCTAACCCAAGCATAGAGCCAAGTAGGTGAGACAGAGGTCAGTCAGACCTCTGACAGAGGTTGTCAAAGGTCCTTAAACTCTAAATCAAATGTCAATGGAACCATACTCTAATATGATTATATAAGAACAGAAGGCTGGCCTTTTTTGTCATGTCCAGCTCAGCGTCTTAGGTTGTTTTTATTTCTATCTTGTATTATTTCCTGTTTTGGGTCACTAACTTCTCCTCTCGTTTCAGATCCTTCACTTCCTGCCCTCATGTGTTTCCCACCTGTGTGATTGTCTGCCCCGCCCTGATTGTTCCCAGCTGCATCTCGTTGTCTTCCCCATCACCCTACTATTTAGTCTGTAGCTTCCCTTCCTTCTGTGCCAGTTCGTCTTCGACCCCTGTGAGAAGCGGTCAAGTCTTTTGTTTCCCCTTTGATCACTTTTTAGGATTGTATCTTCTTCAAGAGTGAAGACTATTTTTTTCCCCCATTAAAGACTGCGTCGTGAGTCGTGCTTTTGGGTTCACTTACCTGTGGTGTTGTTACATTTTTACCTTAAGTCTTGCGCAATTCGTGGCCAAATAGACTCTAAAATTATGTTTAGAGCCATATTCAGCTAATATTGACGTATTCATTGATAGAATATGTCACAGGCATGATAGACAAAGCAGGGTCACACTTCTGGCTCACCTTTTGAAGTTAAAGCCAGCTCTAGCATTTCTGTTAAGAAACTCTTTGTTCAGAATGTTTTTATTTTATTTTTTATTTTTTTTGGGGGGGGGGCTTTTTGCATTTATTTAATAGGATGTGGATAGGAAACCAGAGAGAGTGGGGAATTACATTCTCTTTTAAAACGAAAACCAAAATAACCACGCGTTTTTCAAAACTGCTTCAGGACCATAAATCCAATAACCAAATGGCAGTCAAATGTAGTCTACAGTCTGCAATCTGAGTGCAAACAAATCTGCTGGGTTTCTAATTGCAAAATAATAGCTGGTGTTGAGCCACTTTAGGGGTCTGACAGGGAGTTACTGCAGCACCTTCATGAATGTGTTAACACTATTCCCAGGTGTGAAAGCTGAAATAGTCACTGCACACTCCTATGATCAACTGAAACTGAGGTGGAGGCAGTGACCTTAAAGAGTCAGGAGGGCTCTCAGAAGTGAGGTCAAGAGAGCCGGAGAGAGGGAGAGGAGAAAGTCTTAGAGGAGAAAGCAATAGGGAGAGAGGAGTTTGACACCCACATATCACAATCAAAATCTTTTATTTCCTCACTGAGTGTAAATGTCATTTAGGCTTTCACTGTTCATGCAATAGATTTTTTTTTTATTGTTGTGACTGGATGATAGCATTTTAGTGGGTAGCTCGTCATGACAGCCATTGACATTTGCAGCTGTCTAAAGGATATGGCGCCATTCAGCCTTAACAATGTCTCGCTGTAATGACTGAGCAAGCAGGTCAGGTGCAGACAGGTACTGCCATGCAGGTTAGAAGCAGGTCTATCTGTCTACGTGCTCAGGACCAATTCAACATTAGAACATGAAATAATTTAAGCACTCTTGTGGAGAAATTTGAGAAGGTTGAAGAATAGGTTTGGTCCAGGAGTCATCTGTCTCTCAATCAAAGCAAGATTAGGACCAGAGGGCCTCCAGGTTCTGCAAAGCGGCAGATTTAATGAGACTTGAATTTAATGAATGTCTGATACGAGAAGCAATTCACACTACAGGAGTGATATAAATCCAGTTTAAACTCTGGAGAGAAGGGAGGAGAGATTATATGATCGAGTTACTGCAAGTCTAGGATTGACAGAACCTCCGAAAGATGATAAGATGAAACTTTGATAAGGAGTGTAAAGAAACTGGGTTATTGCAGCATCAAGCAGTGACATGATGCAGAACAGAGGAACAGAGAATTAATATTTTATTTTAACAATGTCAATTGCAGAATATTTGCAATTGTAAAAAGAAATGTATAAATGCTGCAAAATAGATAGAAGTGACTATCAGTAGTGATATCTAATCATTTGTTTTAAGAGCGATAATAGCAAATAGGGATAAAATATGCCTGAAAGTAGTGGTATGAACTAAATTAGCATTAAAAATATAAAGTAGAACATTGAAAAAGTAGAAAAAGACATTGTTTTCCTATGTCCAAAAAAGGTCACTGCTGAAGCAACACAGTGAAAGAACTCATTAAATAAGAGACTCTCAGGCACGTTTTAAAAGCTGCCAACAGGGGATAATTACAATCAGGCTTCCTGTTTTTCTTCAGACACATGTTGGAGGCAGAGTGTTCAATGACAGAAGGCCGGCTGCTAACAAAAACCCTCATTAGCTCCTTTTTCAGAGTGATTTTAACCAATCCCACTTCATGGAGATTACTCAGCCAAGAAAACTGGAGTGGGGATGAAATGTGCAGCTGCCTCCTCCTTTTTCTCTCATCCCTGTGGCTTCCCTGCTGGTTAAAAAATAACAGAGGACAGAGAGGAGAAGCTTTTTTCCAGGTGCCACCAGGCTCTAATAGACCTTCAAATGCATCAACAGCCCTGTTGGCTCAATAGAAGGGACAAATAATCCGATCATAGGGATGGAGCTGTAAACAAGGTTGTATCTCAGTTGTTTCGCCAAGAGGAATTCTCTTCAACTGGCAGCAACTTCACACATGTGATAATAAGCTATTAGAAATCACATTACTTGTGGAAATTTGGTTTTCTTTTGTACACAGGGTGCTGTGTGAAACAGGAGAGATGAGGACTCTTCGGGAGATTCTGAGTCTGATCTCATAACATCTTTCATGTATCTTTATGTGGGTATATGCACACTTATACCCACAGGCATATCTTATTGATGTTATTGAATCAATCTTATTTGTACTGATGACATCATATCCCAAGGTCTTCAACGGCCAGGTAGCATTATAAATTCAAATACTGTTGAGGCTCATTTTGGCAAGAGAAAGATAAAAGAAGAACAACACAAAGGAGAGGATCTTTGTTATAATCATTTTCATTTTATGTTGAAACTTCTGAATATCTTAGCAAGTCTTTCAAGTGGCTCCTGAGACAAACATGAATCTCTATTGACCCTCACAAACTTCACAAAACAAAGAAACATTGTCTTTTTTTTTTATCTCCCAGGGCGTCCTCCTTCTTGTGATTCAGCTCTGACATCTCAGTTTTTTAGCCTCTCAAGGTTCATTGAATAATTTCCAGCATAAAAGGAGAGGGGGGAACATTTCCATGAGAATGGCTTCTGCCTCATTACTCATGATAATGGTGCTGGTAAGGACCGTCTGAAATGGACATGACATTTTCTGCATCCTTCACCAGCATTTACATATTAACACAGGTTGTTTTTATTTGTGTGACTGATTTAAGTTCAGAATATAACATCTGCACCTGACAGGTCGACGTAAATCTTTTTTAACATGGGTTTTTGTATTTTTAGAGGTACTTGGTGTAAAGAAATGAAGTGGTGGACTATCGGTCCTGATATATTTTGGTAACTATCAGATGAGAAAACGTAGAAAGTACAAACCCAAGAGGATGAATCCTAATGCAACAATGAACGTCCTTGACTTTGACCTACTTCCAAAATGTATCACAATTCTATCAGCTTCACTTGTCTCGAAGGCTACTGATTAGCATTCTTACTAATCTAAGATGGGTTACATATGGTTATTGTCATTATTTCTGCTAAACATTTACCTGTTGTCATTGACTGCAGTCACACAGCAGCCATTTTTCTCCCATGTTGATGTTGGGAAGCTCAAATGCTGTGTAAGTGCTTTCAATTTTAAGGTATCGGACAAATTCAGAAAATTATAAAAATTAGAAAGACAGAACATTTTTTTTATAAATTTGTTCAAAATATAATTCAGTGGACTTCTTGTCTAAGGCAGGATCCAATTAAAGTACTGGAGCACTCAAATCACTTAAGGCAAATGTGATTAGATGCAGAGGGCTAACGTTCCCTTATTACATTTGCCTTAAGTGATTCATGTGCTCCAGTTCTTTCTTTGGATCCTGTCTAAGAGAAGGTGTCCTCTGACTAATATTTTCAACGTATTTGGTACTTTTCTTTGTGCACCAACCTCCATTTGGGGAGTGACTGAAGCGCAGGAGTTTCCTTCTACTTTGCTAGATTATCTTGAGGGACATATAGTGAAACCTTATATCTGATAGCCTATTGCCAGATAGCCTCTAATCTTAGCATACATCCATTTACTAGATAATATTGAGGCTTGAAACCGATAAAACCTTGAATTAATGAAAACCATACAAAAGCGTTGTAATCTATTAGTGAGGCCTAAGATAATATTGGTGAGCAATAAACCTCCTAGCTAACTTGTTTGCTTCCCTGTTGTTTAAGGTTGATAGTAGCTGTTTTCAAAGAGTAGATAAGGTAGGGTGACCATATGTCCCGATATGTTACACACAATTATCCACAATTATCTATAAAACACTAATGTCCCGGTTTAAACCAACCAAAACAATACACCATGCGTGCTACACTGAGCAATGACTATGTTGTATTTTGCACACATTTTCAGCCGCCCACGGAAAGGCAGACATACATCGCCATTTTAAAACTGGCAAATACAAACGGTGGGTACAGGCTATACGTAGCACTGTTATGATCTACATCAGTGAAGCAAACAAAGATAACAACCTGCCTAAACAGCTCCTCAGGAGGGCACCTTTGCCTACGACCTTGTGTCACCAGGTCACCGGTCTGTGGATCGATACATGTGGGTTTGCGGTAAAAAAAAAGTGGTTCGATTTGGAGGTTTGAAAATGTGGTAACGCTAAGTCAAAGGGTGATCAATTTGTGACTGTATTGGTTAGCTTCCTGTATGTAACATCAGACAGGTTTTATTGATTTGAGATGTTTCGTTTGTTTCTCTGTCTCCTTGTTTTGCTGTCAGTCTCTGCTTTTCTTCTTCATGTGTTCCTCTAAGACAGTCGCTGATTGCTTCTTTGTTTGAAATCATCATCCGTTAAATACATGTCGGCAACCAAGGCTCTGAGTTTTGCAAATGTTCATCTCGGCACAACTACAGACAGCCTGCCTGATGACCCAGATCTTTTATGACAAAGTTGAAGCCTACCTGCACAAACAGAGAAAGCAGACGGTTAAATATTTTTTACAAGCTAAATGCAAAGAGATGTCAATTGTTTACCTTTGTGGGTTCTGTGTTTAAAACTACCAATATAAGGCCCAGAGGTGCCGCTTGACAACAGGCAAGGCAGGCACCTGCTTGGGGCCCCAGGCCAGTAGGGGGCCCCCAAGGTCTGATAAACAAAACCACAGCAGGGGCTCAATATGTGCTACGTTTGTAATGACAGTAGAAAAACTTGCTAAAGGGGCCCCAGCTTACAGCACTCACTCATATAATAGTAAATCGCTGAATGATGCTTGTCTAGTCCTTAGCATGGACGAGAGACACTTTAAAGCACAAAAATCTTTTACTTAATCCAGCCATGAAAAGCAGCGAAGCAAACCGTTGTGCCCCATCTGCTCCAAGTCATTTAATCCAGCATCACAAAGCCATGAAAATGATATCTGGTTCAACACCACTCGCCTGACTCGGACAAACTTAACTTGTGACAAACGTCTAACACGTTGCAGTTCTGTTAAACCTGTCCAAAAATGTTAGAGACTCTCCTGCTGTTTTTCTTGTCTGCCAATTGTTTATTTCTTCTCCAAATAGTTGATTTGCGGAGCCTGGCTGCCAAAAGCACTGTAACCGGAGGATATATCAAAAGAATAGGGACCTGCCAAATACAACACATTTCCTGCAACCAGCCTCCTGAGAAGAAGCCGATCCGTTCTGAACACAGGTAGCAAAGTATTTGTGCTGTAGTAGGATAATTTACCCTCTTACCTGCAGGGCAAGTTAATGGATTGGTACTTTTAGCATTCTCTAAATGAATGAATGAGACAGGTGCATTTCAGGATGGCAGTATTCCTCTACAGTCTGATGGCTCTCGACATCATTTCTTCCAACCTCTTGTGAGCAAAAGCGGTGAAGCAGCATCTGTGTATTTGAGAGCAAAAAGCAGGAGGCTTAAAAAGCATTTGTCTTCTCCACAGAAGTCCAGAGTAAGAGATCAACCGTTCCCTCTTTTTCTCGTTGCATGTACCTAACGCTTTCAAAATGATGCTTTCATCTGATGCAGCATCAGTAAAGGTGAACATTTAAGATTTCACACCCACTCTCTGCTTTATATTAAAGAGTTATCATAAACATGACATACTAATACTATTACTACTGCTGCTGCGATAGTGAAACATGTAAAATATATTCTCATTAAGTTTTAAACAAGACAAGATCCAGTATTCAAACATACAATGTTCCTAAAGGTTTTAGAGAATGAGTCTCAAAGGTTATATCATCAGATGCAGTCAAGCTGTGGAAAGTTTCATTTTAGAACCTTGCAATCCTTTCAGAGGAAGAGACAGTCACAGAGGTTGAAAGACCCCAGCCGTTTGAAATGATTGTAATTTCTCATTGTAAAGACGCTTGCGATGCTTCAGAGGCTGCAGATGTTCTAAATTGAAAAGCCTCATAGGAAGATAATGTAACCCTGCAGAAGGTTGGTGTGACACGCCAGCTTTTCCTTGACACTTCAGATGCAGAAACTCAAGGAATGTGCCTTTGTGAGAAGTTATTTATGCAGACATTTCTAAAAGCATAAAGACAATTTAAGTTATACCTTTTGAAAATATTTGCGCACAGTGAACAGTACTTGTATTCTTCAATTAATTTTAATTTAATATTCAAATCAAACAACTTTACTAATCCCTCTTAGAGCAGTTACTTTGGAGCATCTTGTACTAAGAAAAATAAAGACGCAGTGATGTACAAACAGTAAATTATGCATAAGAGCTAGAAATTAAAATAGTAATGGACCAGACTAAATAAAAACAATTAAATGATCGTTCACAAAAAGATAAAAGGATCTGTGGTAATGAAAGGATAAAAGGTCAATAAAAATATAAAACCTAAAGAGCTCTAAGGAAACTGATGGCAGAGGGGATGAACCATTTAGAATGACGGTTAGTTTTACAAGCAGGTAAATACAAAACGGTGTCCTCATGGCAACAGAGAAAACTCACTTAAAAGCACATGTCCAAAAGAAGCCAAGGAGGCTCTGCTGGCTACAAAAAGAACCAACATCACCAGATTTTAACGATGCTGTTTAGACTGTTTCTGTCCTTAACTGAGAGGCTGTAAAACCTCCTTCTAGCCTTTCTTACAAATAATGATTATATAAAATAATTCCATGGTTTTTAGGCTGTTAAATTATTTTGTGTTCTTCTTTTGTGTAACCAGTGTTTAGATAGTGTGTGCTTCGTGTGTGTGTGTCTGACTGTGGGCTACATTATACTGAATGCCTGGACCTCCCCCAGGGAGAGTGAGGGACCCCAGCCTCTGGCAGCCTTATGTTGGGGGTCGCAAAGTGAAACGTTTTTTAACCCCCGCTTTAGAGTGGGAGCTTTGTCCTTGATCAGCAGAAAACACAAGAGGTCTCTGTTACAAAAATCAACAGGTATACGCTCATCATTGAGTCTCAGAAGTCCTTGCACCCAGGTGTAAAGGGTGCTTTAAAAATGTTGTTAAGCTGTAGAACAATTGTTATCCAGTAATGTTGAATATGTGGGGAGCTCCATGAAACAATGAACCAACAGCAGATTGACATTTAGTACATAGGTCTGATAAAATTTGCATTCATTCTGAGCCTGGCTTCAGGCGTAATGTTACCTCTCCCATGTTGAATTAGATGCTAGAACACCATTGGGTCTGCTGCAGGCCTCTGGTGCTATCACAGTCCCCAGATCATCAGATTCCCATCTGCCTTTAACTGTATCAGCGTTTTCCAGCTTGAGGTTTCAAAGTGTCTTGTAAAGCTGTTTGCTAACAAATGTGTGTTATCTACCAACAAAGATTCTGCAGGGAAATCTGTCACTCAACTCTTTTAAAGGGATACTGAAACATGAATCTGTACTGACATTGGGTCATACATGTAGTAGAAATGTAAAATACATTTTGAAGTTGGTGCCTTCTTGGCCGAGAAAAGGCAGAAAGTGTCTTTTTGGCTCATGTGGATGAACTTCCAGAATGCACAGCACCACAGACCACTCCCACTAAGGTCCTCTATTTACAGACATATTTACTACAACACATACGGCCGTTTCCTCAACTTACTCCGAGATTTCTTCCAGAAGGAATTGGCATCTTGGAAATTCCTGGCAGAAAACAGTCTCTATGTCTGTGTCCATAGGTAAACAGTGAGAGCACCGACACTATCAGTCCACCCCAGCTCGAGCCGGCTCCGGGCTCCTCGTCCTCACCGCCGCCGACAGGCAGGCCTTATGTCTCCGGCAGCAGCTGAGACACAAGACCGGCCTGTCGGCAGCAGCCGCCTCGCCGCTATATTGCGGCTTGTAGAGATAGCTAAGAACATCGGATTTGAGCACAAGACCTTCAAAATCCCCTTCATCCATATCAGTTTTTTTCACCATTATCAACTTTCTCCATAGAGCCTGTTAGCATAGCTTCCAAGCAATATGGTGGATGTTAAGTTTCGATTCTGGGAGTGAGTTCCCACCCACTGATGAAGACCAGCTGAAAGACCAGGAGGGAACTCAGGGTTTTTAACGACGAGCAGGTAATAAGGAGAAACAATCACTGTAAACTTCACATTTTTCTGATTCCTTGCCACATATTCAACATATTCTAAAGAAATATATTATCTATAATTAACTGAAACCTTTCCAGAGGCGCTATATAATGCATTTGTCTAAATGACCCGATTCACTACTGAGCCAGGGAGAGTATCCACTGCATTTCACATTCACACCACAACTACACACTGATGGCAGAGGCTGCTATGCAAATTGTTAATCAGTAATCAAATTCATACACACTCACATGAGCGATTTGACGCTCCGTGTTTTGCCCAAGGACAATTCAACATGTGTCTGCACTCTGCAGGAGCTGAGGAGTGAACCCACTACTCAACCACTGAACCACAGCCTGAGGCCTGAGGGCAGGTTTGGATAACGTTGGGGGTGTAGCTTAAACAAAGATGTGCAAGACGCCAGGCATGGTCATGCAGATTAGGTGGAGACTTAACAATGGCCGTCGTCTGTTTTATGAAATAGTTAAACATTGTTCAATTGATTTTTCTTTTTCTTTCATGAGCGAAGTTACTCACAATGGCCAACTTTTAATTGTTGAATCATTGTTCCTTGAAAGAGCGTTCATTTTAGAAAATATGTCCGGCCTTTACACTGTTCAAAGCACTTTTATAATTGAAAGGTAAAGTGTTTAGTTGGTTTAGTTACTTTACTTTCCTGATTATGAACACTAGCAGCACTGTATGCTTCAGATTCTCATTTATTTTGCAGACAAAGTAGAATTAGTAGTGAATTAATAAAGTAGTACATTAATTATCATACAAGCTGCTCTAACGTGTCATTGCGTGTGATCTCAGTTTTTCTTTTTTAACTCCTGCAGAGCCTCTCTTCCCCTGACAGAGTTGAATTGTCCCCAAATGTTCTGGTGTGTGGTGAATAAATTCATCCTGACTGACAGTTGCTTTGACTCCTGAGCTCTGATGTTTTGAGGCAGACGGAGTTTTGTGATTGGCTGATGCCTGAACGTGGCTGTTCGTGATGGATCGGCACACTTTCCTCTAGAGACTGCAACATCTATACTGAGTTTACATCAGCGTGCATCTTTGATTGCCTTGACATGACATGTCACTCTAACACATGTATAGATCTGTCATGATTTAACAACATCTCTAACCACAGAAACAAAATCAAACACAACATCGATAAAAAAAAAAGAAATGATGTCAGAAATACTCTGAAGTGGAGATAATGAACGCTCAACATTATACCTGTCACGTTAATCATTTTAAGCTATGATGGAGTCAAACTTCACCTTCAAATTAAGATTCTAAAACAGAACTAACAGATATGCTTACAGATGGGTTTTTTAAAACTATATTCTAATGCAGGTTTCACACAAATGCAGTCTTGTTCCTTTTTATAACTGACTGTAAATAAAAGGTTAAAGTAATTGCGCCCCTTTAAATGTCATCTCTCGTTGTAGTGACCCTGTCAGACTGACAGCCCCGAGCTTCAACGTCTAACGTTGGCATCAAAGTAGACACATGTAATGTACAGAAGCTGAAAGCACACATACAACATCCATTTTATTTACTCCATTTTCTCGTGATTAGGAGTAATTTCCAGTGGTTTTCTTGAGATCTAAACTTATCCTGTTGTCAAATCAGGTTTTCACATTACAACAGATTTATTTATCTCTTTATCTCGAGATAACAAAGCTAGTTTTCTCGTGGTGACAGGATCATTTTCTGGCAATTTAGAAGAAAAAACAACAGGCGGGTACCTGTGATAGGACAAACCATTACATGCCAAGCTTCCATTGTCCATATACTCATTTGGTAAGTTAATCCTTATTTACTGTTTTTTTTTCTTGTGCTATTGAAACTCTGGGTATACGAGATGAATAAGTGGAGATCTTAGGAAAGCAAACTGTAACTACTTGCTATCACTGTAAATAACATGTAAGGATGCATGTCCACTTAGGGCTTCTATATCGGTTTACATTTAAAGAATTTGTTTTTATTTGAGATCGTTAGTTTTATTTCAGATATATTATGTGTTACTCTGTTAGTGTTTCTACATATTTTATTTTGTCATATCTCTTTTCACCATCTGGTAGAGACAAAGGGGTCATGCACCCCAGCAGATGTCATTTCCGGTATTAAAATGTTGGTAGTTAAGCTGCAGAAACACTTTTGGGCTTTGGACATTTTATTTGTGTATAAAAGACAGTTTCCTAGCCAGAGTGCTCACAGATCAAATGTCATTTTCTTTATGATTTCCTTATTTGTACATTTCCGTGAATCCGTTCGGTACGAGTTTCAGGTGAAATCTTCTTTTGATTTAAGAATATCTCTTCACTGGATGTAAAAGAAGATCATCTTAAAACTGACGCAGCAGCGTATACAAACACAGTCATCATGATGCTCTCAGAGCTCAGCGAGCACATTAACAGAAGTCTTCTAATGGTGGAAATGATGCAGAAGAAGAAAATGAATGTGGTCTCAACAGAAAACCAGATGGTGAATACTTAGCCAAAGAGCCTCCGGAAAGCTTTTCCTCTCAATCATTTCTTCTGAAGCACAGTCCACATTTCTCACATTACCACCTTGCCCGACATTTATAATTTATATTGAATTTAATGCATGCACAACAACATGAAATAAAGAATTGCTAGAGTAGAATTTGCAAAATGAAATATTTTTTTATTTCTCATGTATCCAATCCAGTAATGTATTGATGAACAGTTTGAATGTTGTCACATTCGCCTTCAGCAGCCTTTTTGCCTTTGGGCTTCACCAGTTTGTTGAACTGACTCTTAAAGCCCGCAAACATCTAATTTGTGTTTGATAACCGAAAGACACAGTCAATAGTAGAAACTGACACGGCTTGTGTATTTGAGTTGTGATCAATTTATGCCACCTACTGTATGTTTTAAGTAGTGCAACAACAACACAAATCTTTTCACATCATTTTAATTATATCTCTTTTTAATTAACATGTATTAACCTGGGCAATTAATTCTTTTTTTAATCATCATTGTTGTCAACATGTCGAGGTGCTGTTGAGTAACCCTGGGGCTCTTGGGATACTAACTCTAAACTTGATTACAGGACGTTATTTACTTTTTGAATTTGCACCGTATTGATACATTTTATAATTGTATTTTATTTCCTTACTTTAGGAATAATAAAAGGATGAACTGGGTTTTTTTTAACTCAAATTTCAGACATTGTGGGTGTAATTATAATTGTTGATGATGTGGTGAACAAAAAAGTTTTTAAAAAAATGGTGCTTCTTAATCATACTTTTCATGCATACATGCCAAGGAGGCTTTGTAATAATGTTTAAGAGTTTAAATAGCCCTCATACTGGAGATTTATGCAGTTTTATTAGAATTAGATATATACAAAGAACATCAGTGAAGTGACACAGTGTATTAGCGTTAGTTTTTGAATAGTGGCAGCACCGTGATCATAATTCATTGATCCAACAGTCATCAAACTAAAAAAATCACGCTCAGTCTTTTATTCCACATAAAACCCTGATTATTAGCACATGCTTATAAATCTGAAAAAAAATTCAAGTAAAAATTGTAAGAGCACTTTTATCTCTTTAAATCACAAGCTGCAACAATTTATAAACTCCCTCCCATCATAGAAAATATGTCATTCATTATGCTCAGAAAAACAAAGCCTGGTTTCACCTGGAGGCCATCAGCAGAACTGAAAAAAGAATAAAAGAGGAATGAAAGAAGGATTAAAGAAGAGTCTTTTAATGTCAAAGATTGAAATCATTAAAATAAAAGCCAGGGACAGCCTTACCTTCCAGCGGTTACCACACTCATTACACAGAACAAATGTGGTCATTGGTTCATCAGCACTACGAGTCTGCACCTAAAAAACACACAAACACAAACACACATTCACAGGAGGTGAAACATACACAAAATTAATTTACACGTATTGGGTTTATTTTTCCTTTGACCTCTGTAATTAAAAAAAAAAATAATGCGAAGGATCTTGAAAATCTTACGCACATATATGCACATTAAACATGAACTGTAACCTCACAGCCTGATTGTGAAGTTTCCTGTCTGGTTTTCTCCTACTTTCTCTCATGCTGTCATTTCCCTTTGCACCCTCTCCACTGACTACTTATAATACATAAAACACATGACTTTTATTTTTTTTGCTTTGTTGAAACCTTTGTCTGGGTCCTTGTTCTTCCTATGCATGTCTGTTTACCTGGTTGTAGGTGCAGTTCCTCTTCTTGCATTTGCCGCACTGCAGCAGGTCGGTGCTGGTGCCTCCAGTTTTGGCCATTTGATGTTCCCTGATGGCCTCCTGTGTGAGAACGTTCCTCAGCTGCTTCAGCTCGTCACTCGCCATCTCCTTCAGAATATCACATGGGTACAAAATAAATAGCAGATAGTGAGTGAGGTATACTATTAATGAAATGAGTTTCATTAAAGTTAACTACGCGGCTGCAGTGTTGTGTACCTCAGCAGACATGCTGGCAATGCGGCTCAATTCGATGCTTCCTGCGAGGACGTTTCTGCGAAGCCCGGGGTTCTTTGGGTCCTTTAGGTTGCTCATGCGGCTGCGGACTCTGTTTTTATATTTCATATCCGTGGCCTTGATCTCCTGGTAGATATGTGCAGGCTGTGCAGTTAAGGCAGATCAAAACAATGATGTTGAACAATAGAGTTTTGGATAATCACAGAATAAACTCATCAAACCACCCATACAACAAAAAGTAATAAATAAATTGAAGGATATGATCTTCAATCTCTGCAGCCATGCTGTCACAGTTGGTTCCAAAATCTTTGAAGTCGTCTGTGGAGAGCAGAAAAAACATGTTATCTGCTGCAGGGAAACCTTTGAGTGTTTTTTAGATTAGTCAACTGTACAGTCTCTTAGAGATTGCAGTTTTATCCTCACTGTCTGTGCGCAGGGCAGCTGCCAGCAACCCGATGCACTTGTCTCTGACAGAGTCTCCGGTAGTGAGGTGAGGGGACAGAGGACCTCCAGTAGAGCTGGGTGACATCGGGCTGGTCGGGGTGGTGGGTGATTTAGGCGTGTCCATCTTGCCCTTTCTGCAGAAAAAGGACAAAACAAAATAATTGTAGAGGTGTTATTGCTGATGTGTTTAATCTAATTGACTTTTTCCTTACTGAGCCTGGAATTTTAACCAGTCTTATTTTTTGTGGTCCAGCCTATAATTTTTTAATCCACAAAACATTTAGACATTATACTTTAAAGAAACATGTAAAAAAAAGTTTTACTTAGAGATAGCAGAACACATGAATGGAGCAATATGTAAGATACCTACTGAATTAATAAAAGGACATTACTACAGTATATGATCAGACATTAAGGAAACATGCTATGTTGAAGCGCTGACTGCTCTGACAACAATGCAGCAGCCAGTATGTCCTCCTTCTATGTTCTGATTCTGGTGTGGAATGGTTTATTTTTGTTTTGACCAGAGCATGTAAGGAGTTTTAAGGCACCCCCACTTTGGATGCTTTAGAAAATTGAGCGCGGTTAGAGGGCAGAAATGTTACGAGACCAATGCAGAGCCGGTTAAACACTGAAGCTTCCATGTCCGTGACATGGGAACTTGCATGCAACTCGACTCTACAGAGAAGGGAACGGGGGTGACAGCTCTCTCCAAGGTTTTGGATTTGGGCTGCTGTACCTTCAGATGCTAGGTGTCAGAGTTACATAGTGCTCCTTTAACAATTTATCACATTAATAAGTTTATATGGCCACATGCTAGCAAAAACAAAACTAAATCATTCGTGTCAAACAAACTTTAAAGATCAATTTATAAGCTTAAAGTTGATTATTTGGTTGATAGGTATCAGTGAATAGTGGGTTCATCAAAATTACACTTCATTAACAAAAACATCTGGCTGTTGCTGCGAACAACAAGAAACAACAGTCAGACAGCCAATCAAATGGAAAGTTGATGAATTCATATTTAATCCAAAAATTGCCTCCCAACTTAGAATGAGTGAACTTCATCAAGATTGATCATAAAATCCAGAGTATCATCAGCGTATCATCATTATCAACCTGGAATGACGTGTATGTTATGAATCAAGTCACATCGAAACCTTTCAATGCAGTCAGTTGAGGGTTTCCTCATCGGAGGTCCAGGCTGAGAGGCCTTAGAGCCTTGAGACTCTCTCCTTCAATAAAAAAAAAAAAGTCACAATCATCATCATCATCAGGGTTTCCATTGAGTGCAATATTAATGAAAACTATTCTCCCCCTTCTCCTGTTTCATTTACCTTTCAGCTGGGAGCTTCTTTGCTTGTGGTGAGCTGCTTTTCTTTGATTCAGTGGATTCCCGTCTACAGTTAGTAAAGGACTTTCAGTAAATCTGGTTTTGTCAATTTGTATTTCATTTCAAGGTGTGAGAGAGATTTTAAGAATGGTACACCACTCCTACCTGTCAGGTCTGGAGTCAGTTGACTGACATTTTACAGGTGGGCCGGGCTTTGAGTCACAAGACTCCTTCCTGCAACGAAAGAGGTATGTGTGTGAGTTTGAGCACTGGACCTACTTTGGTTCAAATACAAGTTTGAAAGCAGAAAGCACCAGAATAGTGTCAGAAATGAAACAGCATAAATAGAAAAACAATGTGAAGAGGAATTTAATTTCCAGCTCCTGCACACCTGTGTTTTTCTTTTTTGACATCCACATTAGGCTTTTTCAAAGGTGGCCCTTTAGAGTCACATGAATCTTTCCTGACAAAAGACAACAATTGTTTTTATTTATTTTTTAATTCCACACACAGGACGGTACAAGTATAAATGCATTATGCACTGCAGCCATCAAAGATAAATCTAATATCACACAACCTGTTTGTATCCTTGCAAGCTTTTTCACACTCATGCTTAGCCAACCTTTCTCTCTTGGCTTCATCTGAGTGTTTTTTTGGCACTTTGCTATCTGATGAGTCCTTCCTGTAAAAACAAAACATGACCTCTCATAACAGCACAACAAGCATCACATACTTACACTACTGTGTCAATATTTCCTGTACAAACAAGAAACAGATATTACAGTCCGAGGTCACTGGTCCTCCAAAGTCAACACCAACGTCATTTAGTCAACGATAAATAAGAGGCAGAATAATTTCCAGATCCTGGACCTGTCTTTCTTCCCAATCTTTTCTTCTCGATCTGACGTCTTCTTCTGTGGAGAAGGTTTACAGTCTGATGACTCCTTCCTGCTGTGGCAAACAACACAAGGATTCAATACAGAGAAGGAAGAACTCCAAATGAAATCACTGCTTATTTTTCCAAAATAATCCAAGGAAAAAAACGACATGCAGCTCTGAGAATTCATATGATCCAGACCTCTCCTTTTTCCCATCAAGAGAGGGGCGCTTCACAGAAGGCGGGGGATGAAGGTGAAGAGGAAGTGGAGGAAGAGGCGCGTTGGGGTCAGGAGGTTCCTTTCTGAAGGAAAGACACACTCTTGAGCTGAGCTGAATCCTCTCATGGTGATAGTGAATGGTTCACAAAATGAGGCTACGCAGTGAGCATGCAGACTCTGACCTTAGAGGAGGAGGATGAAGGTGAAGAGGTAGAGGAGCGAGGGGAGCGTTTGGGTCTGGTGGAACTCTCCTGATGTGAAAATCAACACTTGTTTGAGATAAAATCTCACGAGTGTGCACAAGAAAACAACTTCAGCAACGTGCACAGAAGTGCGCCTGACCTCTCTTTCTTTACTTCCAGTGAAGGACGCTTCGCTGGGGGAGAGGCGGGTCGAGAAGCTTGAGGACGAGGAAGTCTAGTGGAAGAGTCTTTGGTGTCCTTCCTGAACAGATGTTACAACAGATCAGAGCACTGCAGCCCAAGAGTCCTTGATTATGTAGCATGCTGTTCAAGCTCAATTCCATCTCCTTATGGTAATAAAAACACGACTGACCATGACAGCATGCAGCATGCACACCCATGAATCCTGTTAGGCCGTGAGTCATAAAACTGTAGGAACAAATGTGAGTGCAAATGAGAGTCTCAGAAACATTTATTTCATGCAGGATTGTTCACTCTGTCTTGGTCTTAGGCACAAGTCCTGACCTGTCTTTTTTCTGGTCCAAAGAGGGCCGTTTGATCGGCAGAGGAGGCCGAGCAGGTCGAGGAGGAGAGGGAATCCTGGTGGGATACAGGATGCAACTATCCAACACTCCCCTTCTGAAAGAAATCAATCAATCTTAAGCTCTGCAGGATGATTTTTTTTTATCTTTTACCAGTTTAGATCCACCTCACCCCTCACCTTTCAAATAATGGTTTATGAATGTCCACGGGCCTCTCACACAGCACTCGCTCTCTGTGCAGCGTGTTATTCGGCCTCTCGTGTCGACTTCCTTCTCTGTGTTTCTCTTTCTTCATGTCGTCTACATAGCTTGGCTTCTTCACTTCCTCTGGGTGTTTTTCCTTTTTCACTTCTTCAATGAGCCTCATTTTGTTTGGTTTTTCAAACGGCCAGTCTTGCCTTGGTTCTGGCTTGTGTTTCTCACTCTGTGGGTCTTGAACAAGCTTTTGTTTCTGGTTATCCGTTTCTGCTTTTTCCCCGCCTGCAGATCTTTGTTTTTTAGGTTCTTCCACAAACTTCTCTCTTCTAATTTCTTGCGGATGTTTCTCATTTTGGGACTCCTTTTGGTGCTTTTCATCGCTGGGGTCATCTGTGGGTCTCTTCGTGTTTTTGTGTTCATTGTTATGTTTCTCTTTTACGTTTTTATCGGAGTGTTTTTTGTCAGGATCTGTGTCCTGTTTCGGTTTGACGTCCAGTCGCCTGTGACTAACAGAGACAAAGGAAGTGTCATTTTTTACCTCCGTTCACGAGCCAGAAAATATTTACCAGTTTAACATACAACTGGGTTTGTTGTTATAATGCAACTTAGGCCCCATTCTGAAAGTAATATTACTGCAGGAGATGAGTTCTAAAATATTTTCTCCTACTCCTAAAACAGTTAATCTGGTTAGTTAGAGAGAAAAGTCTATCTTTTCTATTTCCTTTATTGACTTTAGTTTTTGTTTCACAATTACAAAGTATGTCTTGTGCAACTCCTGAGATATTTTTGAATTAATCGCCTCTCCAGACTTAACCTAAAATAGGTGTAAAGTGAAAAGAAACTCTTGCACTTCAGCTTTCAGAAAATGACCTAAGACGTCAAAAACTCCTTCACACAGGCACAATCCAAAGAAAGAAATCACTTATAGCAAATGTCTAAGGTTTCGACGTTTCCTCAGAGTCAAACTGTTGCTTTGTTTCACACTGGGTAAGACGCGGTGCCATAAAATAAGTGTAGTCCTAATGAAGTTCTGGGAGAGGCAGGAGTGGTTCAGATGTTAGCACATTGCAGACTATCACTTCTGCCATAGACTCGTTAGAAATGTGCTATATTCAAACATTAGCCATTGTGATGGAAGTGTCTATTGTTATAAAATGTTCCCATTTGATGCAATGGCAAGTAGTCAACTTTGATAGCATACGTTTTTAACAAGAAAATTTAACAAAATGTCAGTTTTTTTTATAGCTTTACTTAAGATTTTTTTACTCTGTAATTATGAAAATGTGTCCTTGGTGCTGTATATTGTTTTTGTTTGGACTCTACCCTGACATTTACTGCTCACTTCCAGAATTACCATTGTGTTTTTCTCAATAAAAACAATACTGTATGTAAGAATGACGCAAGTTCAGCCATCAGCGGCTGCTGGAAAATGCTACTTCTTCAAAATAAAATGATGATGAAAGACTACTTAGATGACAAAGAGGTGAAAACAGTTTTTTTTTAAAGCTCCCAAAGCACATAAACATACATTTTCTTTACATCATCCTGAAACAAATATTCATTTTCCTGCTGCATTGTAATCCTCAAGGCACTCAGTGGTGTGTTACTCATGACACCTTTCGTTTACCCAAGTTTTCTGAGTGCTTTTCCACAGATGTTTGTATTCAAATGCCGTAGTCGAGATAACAGACACGTCTGAACGTGTACTTATAATGTAAGTCTATCGAGTTGAGCTAACGTTCCCCTGTTTCACTGAACTGAAGCAGACAGCTCAAACACACATCAGGTGTGTTGGCTCTGATCATGTAACCTGCGGAGACATTACTGACCTGCTCTGTGTCTCAGAGAGGGAGCTGTTAGGAGACGTCCCTGATTTGCTGGAGTCCAAACCATTCTTTATTTCTGTCGGTTTCTCAGGATGAGAGTGGCCCGAGTCTGTGGGAGTGTTTGGATGAATCACATCAGAAAATCATTCACTGATGTCTTTATTTCCAGCGCAATATCACTACAAAAGAACAGTTCAATTATGAAAATGTGTAACTTATGCATCATGTGACAAAGAAGCGTACCCAGAAGTCTTTTCCAGTCTTTAATGAGAACCTTTGCCAAGGCAATGACTTCCTCATCTGTGCAGTGCTTCCTGATGCCGTTAACAGACATGCCGATCCTCGTTTCCTGAAAACAAAAACACACAGACAAATGAAAGCATTAAAAGTCATGCATGTTGCTTTGTCAGGTAAATCATTATTGCATTGTTTTGCATTAAATACAATGTTTAAAAGAATTGGTAAAACAGTATTATTACAGTTTTATACATTGATGTCATACAGTGGAGCCTACCTGGAGGAGTTTGAGTGTCATATTGAATTCTTTCAGCTCCCTCAGCAGGTCGATGGCTCCCTCCTGCCAATCAGCAGACTTCATTTATACACTGAATCTATCAATCTTTTTTTATCAAGGTGTAATGATAATGTAATGTGCAGATTTTATATCATTAAATAAGGACATTTCAAAACATAGATATGAGATATGGGCATTGGAAATGAACGTATGTGATTGTTTGTTTTATTATGTAGTTTGTGCTGACTAGTAAACTTTCGTTTGTTGTTACTGTTACTCCCGCTGTAAACGAGCGCAAAAGAAAAACGTCCTGTTTACACTGCAGTCAGCCACAACACACACACACACACACACACACACACACACACACACACACACACATGCGCGCGCACCTGCAGAAATTCGACCTTGGTTGCGTTGTTTACTTTCTGTTGCATGAGTTACTAATCACACTCAATATTGCAACCAGCAAAGGTTTTCCGCAAACTTGTCCAAAAGTTAACAAAACCTGATTCACAGGCTGTGTCGCTGCAGACTCTGAGACAGAAACGTCCTGCGAGCGAAATGTCTGCAAACAGTCGGCAAGCACCTGTTGATCGTTTGTTACAGCACTGTCAGTTTCAGATTACAGCCATGCGGACTCTCTAAACACACACTTTCAGGAGAAATCAAACGTTTTCAGAAGATAAAATCTGGAGTAATCCGTTTTATTTCGACCAAGAGTCGTTCACGGGCCTTCTGTACAGCACGAGGTGGCGGGACAACGCGCCACCTGTGGGTGTCATGATATGGACTCACCGTGTTATTTCTAGACACCATCTTGTCCAGTTTTTTGGCAATACGGATAAGATCTTCCTCTCGCGTCATCGCTGCATTTACTCGATCAAAACGAATCGATTATGACGGTTAGATGCGTGTATACAAAGAAAGGTGAAATTAATATTACAAATGTGTGTCCGCTGAGGTCGGACTTTACGCACGGCGCGCTCCATTCAGCCCAAAGGCGTGTCCTGCAGCAGGATCCCAGCTGACCTGCCCCACACATGACAACAACTAAATATAGACACGCCGGACAACACCACTATCTAAAATACCATATTTTAATGTAATCAGACGTCCTTTAAAAGAGTCCATCTCTTTAAATACTTCCTCATTTGCATGCGAATCAGTAACTTATTCATTATTTTATCTTCAATGTTATTGGCTGCATTTGTTTGTCATATTAGTTTACCTTTGCTTTTCCTAAAAATCTGCCTGACACTGAATGCACCAGTTTACTAAATGTTTGTAAGCCCACTCTAAACTTCAGCTCTGGACATATATTTACCAAATGTCCGCAGCAAGTAGTAGATTTGCAGATGTTATTGCAAAAAAACAAGTTACAGTTTTATTCAAGCTTTCAAAAAGTTTGCTAAAAAAAACCCAACTTCCTGGATTTTGATTATTCGTGTTTTCCACCAGAGGGCGCCGTGATGCAAATCTATAAACTCTGACAATTGACTGTATTTCTTTTTCAGCCTCTCAGCTCCTGGCTTCCAAGCCAAACCTATCAGATCATTTCATGCCATTTATTTATTTATTTATTTATTCGTAAGGGACGTATACAATATACATAGACGAGCTGAAAACGGCCATCCAATGCAAGTATCATAGATGCTAATTTGCAACACCTGTCTATAGAAGTTATTTTGTGAGAATAATAAAAAATAAAAAATTAAAGTACAAAAAGAAAATATTAAAATCTTGCACATGCCTTCTTTGCAATCCATGTAAACATTTCAAATTTAAAAAAAAAAAAAAAAGTATTTCAGGCCACACTGAAAATGTATAAAGACTTTATTTTTTTCAAATAATTAATTTTCCTTCTTCCTCTTCCTAAGGAACCTGTTTTCAGAAAAAGGTCTTATGAAAGTAATCATGATTCAGGTTTTTGGGCTGTTTTCCATACATGCAGAGATCATTTTAAAGTGATAGCCTAATATGCAACTGGAATTACTTTATTTGAAATGTCTTGATCCTGTAATTGCAATAGTCTGTGCTGCCTGCCTTTGACTCTTGGTGTGTGCTCAGTGAACTAGCATAGGTCAGTAAAACAAACGTTCGTAGAAGAAAACTCAAGCAAGTGCTTTCTACAAGGTCCTGGCTATCCTTGTAAAAATGTGCTTATATATTATCTCTGACAACTTCTTGGACGTGATCACTTGCAGACTGTTTTCATAGGAATTCTCTTAAAGGGGAAACACACTCCCAGAACTGGATCCATGCAGGCAATTACTCCCTCAGTCCACTTGGAACTGAGCTGCGCTTCAGGCCAGACCTCTGAGACGTCCCTGCTGCCGGATGTCTCGACGTTTGTGGGAAGCAAGGACATGGGAGATGCAAGTTGCGACATTTCTTTTTTGAAGTTAGATTAAATATCAGAGGATGAAGACTTGAGGTTTTAATCTGTTTGGAGTTCTTGGTCTAGAAATGTACCCGACAGTTTATATGGAAACAGTTTATGTAGACAGAATGCTCACTAACATAATTGTATATCATTACAGAGCAGGATTGGCTGAAGAACTTCAATGTCTGCCTTAAAGGTAAAGTTTTTGTACAAGAGAGAGTTGAGATTGTAAGACTAAAATGTGGATCATGTCCCATTAATCTGGGCTCAAAGTGTGATATTGATGTTTGCTGTGAGGGGATTTGAAGATAACTTTGTAAATGATGGCAGGTGAAAGCTTGTCCTGAACAAAGAGTATTATCTCTTTACTCCGCTGTTACACAACAGGCAGGCTGAGCGTAGATCCTAGTCCGTGCAGGCTGCAGTGTGTCTGGCAGGTAGAGACAGTGCTGGCCAACTGGAGAAGTGGGACAGGTTGCCATGAGGTAAGAGAGGAAGCAGGCCAAGAGGAAGAGCCAGTGATAAAGACCAACATCTTTTAACTCTCTGTTTTAAACCCTCCAACTCCGGGTCAAGGAAAGGAAAGGAAAGGCAGAGGATGAAGAGGAAGAGCTGCTCCATTTCAGCATGCTCTAACCTGATTACTAGACGCTCAGACTAAATAAACTGTGTGAACTCTTCATTCTGAAGAAAAGATCTCTGTGTACACTTTGTATCACCAGTTTTCTTCTCCAAACTCATATTAGGTTTATACATTTTATACATTTCCCTCTCCATCTTCATTGTCAAAAAGGATCTTTTCAGATGTATAACTGTACTTCTGACTGCCTTCAGCTATAGTCACTTGTCAAATAACAGTAAGGCTAATTTGTGTGATAAAGCCAAAACTGTTCTAAACCAATCAGATATATTCAGCATGCTTTTGAAACAATTGTAAATAAAATGATGACAGGAAACCAAAATAATAAAGTAAAGAGGCTTTATACCAAAACAAGGAGCTGAAAGACTAAAAAAATACTCTTTAGAGCTGAGGGGAACTACACAGGCGTCGTTTGATCCATTGTTTTCAAATATACAAGAGTGCAGCTTAAATAACAAATCAACACTTAAATGTTCCTTTACTTTTTTATTGTGAAGTTGAGATTTCTCTTTTTAGAGGGGTATTTTTTAGATGTGGTATCGTCACTTCTACTGGAGTACAAAGGATTTGATGGATAACAAACAAGAACTTTGCACATTAAAGAAAGTTGTGATTGTTTGTAAAAACTGAGATTTTCAGAAAGGAATAAGTTCTTGATGTTTTATGCAGTCAGTGGATCTCCTTTGCTCTGGATTCCTGGTGGCTCTGGCGGTTACATAAGTACATCTTCTTGTGTGCATTCCCATACACTGAACTGAAGAACCCCGAGCCTCTGCTGGATTTCAGAGTCTGTCATTAGCTCCTCTGGTCTGACCACATCAAGTCCGCTCATGTCTGTAGGTGCTTTTCTTGCAGACAGAAGAAAGTGGTCCTGCACACCTCTCACTGCTAACTGTACTGTATCCTAAACAGACAAAGAGTTAACCCATTATCTAACTGGGAACATCCACCAGTTCCTCTTATGCACCTCACCCAGCAGCACATGGTGTCTCTGCCAGTCACAGACCAGAGACGCCAGGCCTCGGCAATTATGGCAATTTTTGGATGACATCAGACCAGAAAATGAATGATTTCATTTAGCTGTCAATTTTTTTCCTGGATCATGGTGTAGCATGCAGAACCTGTAATAGAGCATGTCAAAACAGAGTGGGAGAAGTGTTTAGACGTTCACATCTGCAGTTGGCTGGAAGGTAATCCCAGCCTGGTGGGGCTGGTTGGTGCATCTGCTAATAATGACCACTGTTCAGCGTTGGCACCGACAAAAAGTAGGCTGAATCTCAAAAGGGAGGCTGGACCACCCAAAGACTTTAAGAACATCCTTGTGTCCTCAGCTGTCTTTAAGTCTCTATTTACTGCCACACACACACACACACACACACACACACACACACACACACACACACACACACACACACACACATACACACACAGACACCAAATCTGCCAGATCCAAAACAGTTTTTGGTGGTGCCACTATTTTCAGCTTCCTTTGCCGAAAATAACTGGTGGTGCCACAGTTAGACGAAACCCAACCAAAAATAACTAAATGACTGACCAAGCTGAATCTGAATTGTGTACCGAGCAGGAGGTGTTTAACCCAATCCCTGTCTGCAAAAACTATACCTTTCAGTCAGCCAAAGTGCAGATTATAAAGTAATGAGACTCAAATCATGTTTTATTCTATAACTCCATAAATGCCTTTGGAATAAAAAGAAGAAAGCTTGAAAGGAATATGTAAAATATGTACTATAACATTTTCACAACTGTCAATTACACATTGGCACATTTGACAGACTGAGTCATTTGTGTAGTGTGTCTGCAAAAATATCCTGTGGTTCTTCCAAAGGCTGCGATTTTGATTTCTTGAGTCCCTTCGTTTGTGCTTCAACTTCACTTTTGTGTTAACAAGCAAGTGCACATCCCTTTTGGCCTGTGGCTGAGAGAGAAAAATTGTTCAAAATAAAGTAAAACATCATTATACTGTGAATCTGGACAAGGAGCTCAAAAGACTGGAGCAACTGAGGCTATACCTTCATGTCTGACAAGTGTTTGTTTTTTGTTAAAAAAAACTGTCAACAGGATCCAATAATTGAACTCAATGCAACACAATCTGCTATAAACTGTTTACAAACATCACCCTGCACAAGTCCTTCAGATTAAGCTGTACTAATTGACAGAGCAGAGTTCTAATGCTAGAAGGCCAAATTGTGTTAGTGTGTAAATCCCCTCTTACTCCAATTTCCTTTTAACTGCCCGTTAATCCCTTTAGAGCGCCATAGAGCAAAACCTGCAACAACCACCTTTCCTCCCTTTATCGGCAGCTTTTGCAGCAGTGAAGCTTTTGGATTCTGCAGATGTTAGAGGTTCAGATACAGGAACTACAGAGAATTAGGAGAAGAAGTGATTGGACTGCTATATTATCGCATAGGGGTATGCTGTGCTCAATTTGCACAGGTTTTACACATATTTCAGGTTAGTTTTGCTTTCATTGGTTTATTGACTAGTTTATAAGAACAGTCCATGTGACTTTATGTTTAAGATTTACTGGTAATTAATACATATGTGCCTTTTAAAAGGGAACTCCGCCACTTTAATTTGAATCATGAGCTAATACTCAGCCTTTGAAAACAGCTGTATAGCGTCTTTTGTTGCTCTGTGGGAGCGTTGTCAAGTCTGAGTAAATATTCCTCATGATGTAATCACAGTTTGTCTCACCATACTAACTTTTAACAGCTGTCTGCGCTTTAACGAAGGGGTACAATGAAAGACTTTTACCATACATGCATAGATAATGTCATGCCGTCATCCAGCCTTCTCAGCAAACAGGATTTACACAAGTTTTAACTTAAGGTTACATACTTTAAGAGATTTTTAGAGTGTATTTTTTAAGGTAATACGTTGCGAAATGTCATATTAATGCCCAGCTTTAGGAGGAAAAGAACAAAGACATATATATATATATATATATATATATATATATATGTACTGTATATATGTGTGTACCTTCTCCTTCTTCCTGCATCTCTCACTTTCAATGCCCAACACAGTTTCATCAGACGGCTGTTCAACATGTGTCTGGTTCTGCTTGTGGTTTCTGCCTCTGAAGTTTTGTCCTTGCCACTGCAATTTTATGAAATGTTGCTTAGTGTTCATGATGGATTAATGTTGCGTATTTGTGAATAATATAACAATGAGTAAGGGCTTTTACCTGCTGGTAAAAAAATGTCTTGAGATAGCATTTTTTTGGAATTGATGCTATACAAATACATATGGATTGATTGATGATATATTTCTTTAAACATGGTTATCACTTTTGCTGTCACATATTTTCATCCTTTTTTTTTGCTCAATTTGAAGTGTCATTAAAAAAAAGCCACAGATATTTTTTGGGGCAATTTAATTCTCAAAATATACGAAGCACGCACGGTTGAAGCTGGTTGCTTTTATTCTTTATGAGAAGCTTCTTTTAGGCCTCCTTCAGATGTGGCTTGGGGCTACAGCCATGTCCTATGTACAATATGCTAAAGACTTTGCAACTTCTGTATGGCTCTAGGCGATGCATTTTTTCTCTCTCTTTAAGTTTTCTTCTACTGACATAACGGTTTATGTTCCAGTCTTTTTCACCTGTAACTGATGATCACATTGTTCCTTTAAAACACACACAGTTCCCTTTTACAGAATGTCAGACGCCAGCATGCTTTATGTAAGATATAGCCTATGTGTTACACAAATTTAAATAGTTCATTTGTGGGAATGCAAAATAGATGTGAGATGTTTAAGTGTGTGCTTTCTCTGTGTGTTTATTACATTGTTTTTGTGTCTTACGACGATTTATTTTTTATTCAAATGTTGCATAACAACTCTGAACATATTGTTTTAGCGAGTTACAAACCTTGCATGAACCTTTGTTTTATAGCTTTGGACTTTGACCAAAAAGAGAACAATAAATCACTCTGTCTTTTACTGTTAATTTCTTTACCCAACTGGATCCACGTGGGAGTGACTGAAAACAGAAAACGCAAACAAAAAAGGGGTAGAAAAAAACAACAACAACAGAAACAAAAGGGAAAAAAAGAGAAATGTAGAGCTCTCCAAAAATCTTTAACTGTTGTGTTTGTTTCAAGTTTGCAGTGGATTTATTACAACCACATGAGACTGAAACAGCCCAAAGAAAATGAGGAATTCTGTACAAGAGTGCAAGTGATAAAGCCCTCCTGATGGTCTTGTGGGTCAACCCAAGGTCAACCCAAGCAGACGTGTTAATGCATGGTCGACGTCATGACCAGGAGGTCTCATGTGGTGATGCCAGGATATATACTCCTGAGGGGAGTTAGAGAGGCTAAACACATGCTCTGGATGTATTTCAGTCTTTTATTCAGTCTTTTGGGGTCTTTTGGGGGTGAAGGGGAAAGGATGATGTGTTTTTGTTTCTGTTTCAGTTCAATGACAGCACACAGATCCTCTCTGTCTATGTGGGGCCTCAGGAAGTGAACAAAGTCTCAGAGCAGAGGAGGGGTCTCCTCTGAGGACAGGATTCCTTCCTTCATCAGCTCTGACTTCCTGTGAACAGAGCACATGGCAACAACAATGAAGCAAATTTTCAATTTCTGCTGTTATAACTGTAAGGAGATGTTGTGCTATGGATGTCCTTTTGTTTTATTTTGACTGCCAAATATTTACTTGCAGCCTTGAAAAGAGGATCTCAAACATAAAAAATCAGGACATGTCAGTCTTTACTGACATAGAGCAACAGAGGGAAATCCAAAAACATATGAACATGACTTAAAGCTCTATTATCAAATCAAATAATGTATGTCTACAAAGCAGTGGGTATCAGGTTTTCGTGCTAGAACAGTTGGACAAATGCCAAGCTCACAGTCGGCCACCATATAAACTTCAGCAGGGCTGTATCCCTCCTACGTTACTCCAATTGAGATAAGCAGGAGTCTACATTCAGGCCCCTTTTACTGATTAAAGGGGCCTGAATGTAGAACTTTGACTAAGAAGTTGATCAGAATTTAAGAAAGCAGCTTCTAATTACCAGCTTCCTTCTCCTGTATTTGATAGGAGTTGAGTTTCTGCATTTTTTCAACTAAAGCTGCAACACATACTGTAAGGATGACTGTCTCACTATACCAAACAAAGATGGCAGGAATCAAGACCTAAGGCGGGTAACAAGGTTTTACTTTTAAATTAAAAGTTTTCTATATCATATTCAAGATGTCCTTAATTGGACTGGACGATACAGTATATAATGCAAATACAACTGGGCCAGACAGTTAGCCCTGAGGAACACTGCAGGAAACAGCAGCCAGATACCAATGAGGAAAGCATTCAAATGTAATAATTTTTTCCTTTGGAAAAACAGAGGACTGTATCGGATGTAGGTTGACACATGGCGATCGAGCAGGATCGCGCCAGTTGTTCCCAATCTAAACGTTGTGGTACTGAGCTTCCAACTGATAAAACCAGTTACTGGAAAACACACTGGCCTAACTCATACAACACACTGACCAAAGTCAACACACTAAGCTGAAGAACGGAAATCTATAATATTTTATTAATAAGAAAACACAGCTTCAGCCGGTAACTTAAATCAAATAGTTAATAATATCTTTCTGGCGCCTGTCACATCAAGGAAAATAGTTTAGTTTATTATGGGGTTTTTCTTGTCTAAGCCAAGTCTTTTAAAAATAAACTATGGAGCTGTTGGTAGACAGACAACGTGATTTAATGAGAAAAAGAACTGCTTAGTTTTATATTGCACTATAAAATCTGACTGACAATACAAGATTTAAAATTATCAACAAAACAGCTGGAACACACCATGGTAATTAAGAGCACCTAATTTACTGCCTGTGGCTGTTTAACAAGCATGGTTTTAATGCTTGGAAATGCACTCTAATTGATTGGAAATCCATTGTGTTCCAGCTATAGGGCCAACTTCAGTCATTTTCAACTTGGGAATTTTGGTTGTGTGCCATCACAGATTTATTTCCCAATGTTAAAAATTAGATAAATACAATTTGCATAATCTAATTTAAAATACGTTTTTAGCAAACAATGTGATCCCTTAAATGCACCTGGAATCAATTCACCTTAAGGTTTATTTCCACTGATTACATTTATAGCCTGTAGAGAACATGGATGCTTAATAAAACAGTCTGTCATCTGTCTATACAAGAAGGTTTTAAACTCTGTAAGCTCTGTAGCTTTGCACTATTCAATTTCATAATGTGAAGCTGGCATTGACTTTGGTGTAAAATTGAGGGGGAAAAACATAAAAGGTTTTACATCAGAACCCTTAACAGCGTTTTGTTGTTTGATGTACATTCTGCAGAGAAATATGGTTTAAACTTTAAAGCAAAGAGCACATGTTTAATAGTGAAAAATAAAGTTGTCACTGGTCACACAAATCATTGATTTATATTCGATTAGCTTCATTTTCCATCTGATCTTACTTGCAGACAGAGCAGAAATTCTGCTCGACAAAAATGTTGGTTTTGAGTGGAGAAATAGCCATCATAATAGTTCTCCAATGACCTTGGAGCAACATCAAGACATGGAGCGTTTAATGATTTCATTCAGATTAATATCAACATAAAGCCATGAAGTTATTATAACCAGATTGAACTGATTTGCTCATTGAGTTGGTAGCCAAAAATTGCAGTTACACGCAGCGGGTGGAAGGTTGTGGGGGGTTGAGCAACCAGACAACGTCGGGGGTGAAGAAAAGTTCTGACACATGTGGAAAAGCTGAAATGTGGAACAATGACTTTTACTGGATCTCGAGTAAACAAACCCACATCAGCTTGGCCCCAGATTCACACGAGTCACCACCACTGCTCGCCTCTTAAAAGTGGATCTCTTCAACAATCCTCTCTCCACCGGGTTTGATAAAGTGCACAACCAAGTCTTTCTCCCAGAGTTATACTAATGCCCTCTTCCAGGAAGACAGTAAGGGGACACTTGGATAAACCTTCAGAATAAAAACTCTGCTTGACGGGTGTCCACCGTTTATAATGATTTAATCTCCAAAAGTGCCAAGATTCTGGGGGTGACTAAATCCTGGAACTGTGACCTTGAAGGACAAAATCTTGAACTACACGGACAATATCTGGGCAAAATCTGGCGTGTGTATTAAAGAATGTGCGACTTTTTGATCTAGTAGATGTCGCCCTCAAGCACCAGCATTTAACCAAAACAAACAGCTATTTGGCCACACCTCTGCTATTCTGAAGCCTCTGCTCTCCTCCAGCAGCACACCTCCTACCCCTTTTCACTCGCCTTCGCAGAAAGGAGTTATCGATTAGAACTCACCAAAATTAAGCCATTAAGCGAAGGACAAAATTGTTCTTTGCACAAGCTGCAATTGCCTGTGTTGCCTGCATTGTTATGTTAGCATGCTAATGTTAGCATGCTTTGGTTAACTCATAGCTACATATTTTACATAAATTGACACGGAACGACCGTGATTTAATGACAATAACATGACATCCAAGTAAGAAGTGAGTAGGCTATGTTATTCTTCTTTTCTCTAGTCCTTTGTGGGTTAGGGTCAGAACTACAGAGAAGCTTTTTTCCACAAAATTTTAAATACTGGCCTCTGTAGACCAATTTGATGTTCCTGTCCTTAACAAGTACATTTTTAGCTTACCTTTCACCCTGTTAATGATACCATATGCCTTTTGCCACTTAAAGTAACTCAAGGTTTTTACTGTGGATGGTAAGTTAGTTAGCCAAGCATGCTAACAGGTGCAGCAGGTAAACAACATTATCAATCCATTTAAAAAAACTTGGCTCTTGTTGATTTGGAAAGGCTAAAATATACGGCATCCTCTGAACTTTAAATGTTGGTATCCCTCTTAAAACATAATCTTAGCATGTGTACAAATGCATAGCTTGAAAGGCAATAGGTGCAAAGTTACAGTTGCTAAGCTAAGACTGAATTCTGCGAGTGTTTTTTTTATTTTTTATTTTGGGGCCTTGAGACAAAATAGTAGAGTAGAGAATTCAGAAAACAGTGAATTTTCTTCTCTTTACCCCTACAATATGAATTATGTAACACAGTTGTTGTTTTTTTCAAACTACATGTGTGTCTGTGCGCGTGTACAGGCAATAGTTTGAGCTTTGCCACAGAGCAGAGGGTGTTGACCCTTTGAGTTCCCATAAAATCTCTTTTATAGTGTAAGGAGGCGGATGTTATTCTGTGCTTTCAAATCTTTAATCCCAACTCACAGGAGTTTTTTTCATTTATAGACGCAGACATGTGCACTCATGAAAGGGCCAGAACTTATGAAACATGTTTTTCTGTATAAATCTTTCAACCCAGAAACAGCCATCTGGTATAACTATGACAAGAAAAACAATCGGAGGAATAAAAAAACACAAAAAAGGATGACTAGTTCACATCTTAACAGTAAAGATTATAAGATTTCTGAAATTGGGTTGATGGTTCCACTTTGGTTTTAACAGTGTTTGGATGGGGATAGAGTGGTGGATCGGGGAGGGCACTGCCCCCCTCAGAGGGTAAACTCTACACACTGCAGCCATTCAGTTGGCCCTGCTTCATGGATAAAGTTAGGATTGTTTGTCAGCGGGCTGTAATGCCAGGAATGCTTAGTGCTGGCTCCCCCTGCGTGTACGAGTGTCTCTCACACTTTATTTCGCCTCTCCAGTAGCCGTTTGGATCTGCGGTTACATCCCCCACACTCCTTGAACTCTGAGCGAAATAACTGATTTTCTCTCCTGAAGGCTATTTTTGGTAAACCCCCATCCCCCCTAAACTTTCTCCACCCTCTGCCTCCCAACCCCCGAGTAGAGACTGTCCTGGCTCTCCTCTGCTCTGGTGTCTTCTAGCATGTTCCATCCAGCCATCATGACATCACTTTCTAAATGAGCGGACACATGAACCTGAGAACACACACACAAACACACACACACAAACAAAACACACACACACGTTGGTCTGGTGAGTCATAGCTCGAGTCAAACAAGTGTCCAGCTGCATCTGAGTCCAACTCAACTCTCTGATCTAAATCTGCTGTTTGAGGTTTTTAAAGAGATTAACAAGGTGGCATCTTCTCTTCAAACAGAAAGAAAGGAGATCGTCTTTTTTTTTTTGTGTCACTTTGTTTCGGATTTACACGCTATGTCAGGCATACATCTAGGTTTATAAACTGATATTCATGGATTAATTAAGGGTTAACGTGTGGTTTCTTAAAGCCTTTCCATTTAGAATGTGTTCCATATGTTTTGAATTTGATTTGTTCGTTAGTTAGTTTTCATTATTTTTTGGTTATTTGGCTCAGAGTTGGCTTGGTGTGAAAGATTAAACCATGTGAAAACACTTCTCTGGCTTTCCATCAAGTTCTTGAAGAGGTTTGTAATGAATGTTTATTTAAGTGAAGGTTCTTTGAATTCAATTTTATTCAATTTTATTTGTACAGCACATTTCATACAAACGTAAACTCAATGTGCTTTACAGAAGACAAAGATAAACAATTACAATACAAACTAATTTGAAATAATAAAGTGGATTCAAGAGCTCACTTTAAACCAAAACATATTCAAAAAAGGAGTATGCACCATCCCATACAACACACAACTTCATACACCTGTTTCTATAGAGTTCACACAGGGACCATACAACCAACCTTTTGTACACGCGCAAAGATACACTGGAAACCAAAGGCAGGAGAGAAAAGCAGCGTTTTAAGACCACTCTTAAAATAACTTAAAGTTAATTTATACATATTCTGCCCACTTAACAGCACTGTTAGCATTTAACAGGTGATGTAGCTGTGGCACACATTAAAGGGAGTAAAACCCATTGTGTTCCATACTGACGCTATGGTAGGTTCAGATGGTTATTGGTGCCAGCTAGTTTGACTCAAACCCACCTCATATCAGAAAGATTTTTGCGATTGGTCTGACGTTAAACAAGCCAGATGGAAATCTGTCTGACTTGGAGTGGGAACATCTGCCAGAGCAAATAAAAACATGAGCTCACAGATTTGTCTGATTCCCAGGGCAGTACATGTGCAAAGGTCATATTGTTTATTTTAACCATGCAGCCAGCAAACAGAGCGCTCCTCCATACTCTGTTTGACCTCTTAGTCAGTGGAAGAGAGCTTTCGCTCATCAAGGCCAAACAGGATTTATTACTTTTTTCCTGTCCATATTTTTATTGCTATCTAAAGAGGACAATGTGTCTTCATGTTCTCATGCTTTCAGACTTATTTTCATGTTTAATACATCATGTAAGTGAAAAATAATTACATTTACCCAACCTTCCAGTTCATCACTCTTTCAAAATTGATTATAATAAATAAAAAAGAACTGACTGAAGGCTTTATAGCTCACAATAATGTATCAGTTTCACTTCCTTATAATATGGAAGCTACATATCTGAGCCAGAGATGATGGAGTATTTCCTTTGATGAAGGATTTGACATATTCACCTTTCTCAGTCATGAGCCCAAGCAACAAACCAACACACAAAGTATGTCCTGCACATCTCCTCCAGCTGTAGCTTCACTGTCAGCCTGCACAAATCATCCAGTTCGACTAAAACATGTGTTTCCCCTTTGCACCCTCAGTATGATGTCACATCCACAAAGTCATGTGCTCCCCGAGTACTGCTTAATTTAAAACATCTTAGTTTCCTGACTCAGAACAGCGTGTTCTGGATTGAGCCTTTAGAGTTCATTTCACATAGGAGACAACATGGAGAGAAAGTATGCACCGAAAAGAGGCACAGAGCGAGAAACCCCCCATGATAATGGGAGAGTGGGACATTATAATCGCTCCCTTGGGTGAATAAACCCTTTTTCAGGAGAGGTAATAGCACAGAAACTAGGCTAGGGTGAGTTTGATTTGTGTTGTGGCATGAAATTTTGAAATCTCTGTCATTACTGCATCTTCGTCCTGTCATCACCCTCATTTCACACAGACGAGTACACAGAATTTCAGGCAACACACACACACACACTTCAAATTAAAGCTCAAATTAAATGTCTCTCAAAAATCTAACACTCTTATGTCTTGGATACTGTCGCTGTCATCTAAGCAGAAGTAGTTTATTCAAATTGGTTTAATCAACTCTATCAGTTTACCAGTTCGTACCTGATGATCTCTATCCTGTCTGCTAAACTCTCAGGACTACCCTCAGTGCATCGTGCCAAAACTAGCAAAGCCATAGGTCAGAGGTTTCATCTGAACAAGAGTTCTGAAACAAGCAATGAATCTCTTGTATGTTTACTGCTAAATTGAATTAAAATAACAATTCAGCTCTCAACATTCCAATATTCTCCAAACATTGTTATCCTTTGTTAAACAACATCCTGTTTGTAATGCTTGAATCAGGATTATCTGGTTCAGGGGAAACTGCCAAACAAGACAATGAATAACAGGTAATAGGATAAGTCAAGCACTTAACTTTTCCATTAACTATATCTCAGTGGAGTCAGGTAAATAGGAAAATTATATTAGGAACAGACTTGTCATTTTGTTATTACAAATAAAGCTCCGAGCATGTAAAGGTCATGACCCTGAACACTTATAGTTGAGATGAGATGAGATGAGATTCAACTTTATTGTCATTACACATATACAAGTATAGAGTAACGAAATGAGGTTTGGCATCTCACCAGAAGTGCAAATAAGCAGAAAGTGCAAGAGTCTGTGCTATGTACAGTAATTGCAAAATTTACAGATGTAGACAAAAAAAGTGAATTATTAGGTAAATCTGGATGGCTGGATTAATGGGATGCAATACATATAAATAAATGCTATAAATAAGTAATGCTACAAAATAAGTGTGTTTTTAGGATTATAATATACAGATTAAGATGCAGTGAGCATGCTATACTAATAATATACAAATTAAGATGCAGTGAACATGCTATACTAATAATATACAGATTAAGATGCAGTGAGCATGCTATACTATACTAATACTAATGGATGAGAGATGTGTGTGTGTGACCAGGAGGAGTGGTGGGGGGATGATGGGTGTGAGGTGATATGGAGGGGAAAGGGGGGTCAGCAGGGTGCGGAGAGAGAGAGGGAGAGAGAGAGAGAGACAGAGTTCAGAGTTCAGGGGGTAGAGTTCAGTAGAGAAACAGCTCTGGGGAAAAAGCTGTTCCTCAGTCTGCTGGTTCTGGTCCGGAGGCTTCTGAAGCGCCTGCCGGAGGGCAGGAGGGTAAACAGTCTGTGGGCAGGGTGGGAGGAGTCTTTAAGGATGCCATGAGCTCGCCGCAGACAGCGTGTTCTTTGGACATCCTCAATGGCAGGAAGTGGACACCTTGTGATGCGCTGGGCGGTTTTTACCACCCGCTGTAGCGCCTTACGGTCTGCGACAGAGCAGTTTCCGTACCAGACTGAGACACTGCTGGTCAGGATGCTCTCGATCACACAGCGGTAGAAGTTCATCAGTACAGCTGAAGACAGGTGGTGTCTCTTCAGTGTCCTCAGGAAAAAGAGGCGTTGATGAGCCTTCTTAACCAGACTGGAGGTGTTAGTGGACCAGGAGAGGTCCTCTGTGATGTGGGTCCCCAGGAACTTGAAGCTGGAGACACGTTCAACAGCCATCCCGTTGATGTGAATGGGGTTGTGCGTGCTTCCTCTTTCTCTCCTGAAGTCCACGATGATCTCCTTCGTCTTGCTGGTGTTGAGGAGCAGGTTGTTGTCAGCACACCAGGCGGCCAGATGCTGTACCTCCTCCCTGTAGGCCGTGTCATCGTTGTTGCTGATGAGGCCAATCACCGCTGTATCGTCACAAACTTGATGATGGTGTTGGATCCATGTACAGGTCTGCAGTCGTGGGTGAAGAGGGAGTAGAGGAATGGGCTCAGCACACAGCCCTGTGGTACGCTTGTGTTGAGTGTGATGGTGGTGGAGCAGGTGTGTCCTGACCTAACATACTGGGGTCTGTTGGTCAGAAAGTCCATTATCCAGTGACAGAGGGAGGAGTTGAAGCCCAGGTCTCCGAGTTTAGTGTTTAACTTGGAGGGGATGACAGAGTTGAATGCTGAGCTAAAATCAACAAACAGCATTCGTGCGTATGTGTTGTTATTGTCCAGATGAGTGAGCACAGAGTGCAGCGCAGTGGAGACTGCATCCTCTGTACTCCTATTGCTGCGGTAGGCAAACTGGAATGGGTCCAGTGTGGGTGGGAGGCAGTTTTTCAGGTGTGCTAGGACCAGTCGCTCAAAGCACTTCATTATGATGGGTGTGAGTGCCACAGGGCGGTAGTCGTTCAGGCCTGTCGGGCTGGAGTGTTTCGGCACTGGGACAATGGAGGTGGCTTTGAAGCATGCTGGCACAGCTGCTTGGGCGAGGGACAGGTTGAAGATGTCCGTAAAAACCCCAGTGAGCTGCTCCGCACATGCCCTAAGCACGCGCCCGGGGGTGCCGTCTGGACCAGCAGCCTTTCGAGCGTTGATCCGGCTCAGTGCAGCGTGGACGTCTGTGGAGGTGAGTGAGAGGGGCTGGTTGTCTGCAGGAGGTCTGTTCGTGGTCTGTGTCTCTCTGTTGTCTCTATCGAAACGAGCATAAAAGTGATTTAGCTCGTTCAGGAAGGAGTTATCATCATCTCCAAAGGTTTATTGCTTGTACCAATGACCCAACAAATCAATTCATCACTTCTCACACTCAGAGAGATACAGGTCGAGGAAGACTGAATCCTCAACTGTAAAGACTCTCCAGACCTTAATTATGTTCACTTGTAATGTTGAATTGTGTTCAATCAAAATGAACCATCCTCTAGCACTAAAAATGTTTATATTAGTATTACACGTACATAAAGTTGGGGACCTAAAAGACCTTTTCAGCAGGAAATCCTGATATGTCCGTGATAATTGGTAACGTTGATGCACCAAATGTTGAGATGTTTTGAGTGGGGGGGTATGGACCAAAGAAACCAAATCCCACGATTCCCACGTCAAATATCGATCAACAATTCCAATGTACAACCCAAATAACATGTTTATGGTTAATAGCTTATGGTCCCAAAGCCAAAGTCGAGATAATGCCTGAACAAAAAATTACTTATACAGTTTTCACAGTACCAGAAATCTCCTGAAAAACTCAGGATATTTCCCGGAGGAGTTGTATATGTTAAAACAAAGAGCCAAATTTTTTGCTCGGACTTCACCCGCAGTTTCTCTTGCCAGCCCCCTAGCATTTTTTACGCAGCACGTCCAAATGAGCTGATGTGAGAACGCTGCAGGATATTCTCCGGAGAATTCAGCTCGAGCCAATAGGAGGGGGAGTGATGTTTCTATACTGTAACTGCTGCATGATGCATGGAGTGTCTGCATGCGACCACTACGATCTCCGTGCATGTAATTAAACGACTGCATTACGTTTTCTGCTCGTCAGTATGTTGTTCTCCGCTCTTTTGTTGATGTTGTCATTCCGTTGGACTACACATAGCATTGATATGAAGGCAAATATTGTCATTATAGCGTTGTTTTTTTTACGTCACGTCTTACCTAAGGAGACCCCCGTCTGACCGGGATCGTCTCCCACTGTGAGGAGCAGGTCGGGAGAATCTCCGGGGTGCATATGTGAAAACGGCTTTAATGGTTTCATCAGGGTTATTTTCTTTAATGTGTACACAATAAAGAATTTTAAGTTAAAAAAAAATAATCCAAGTGTTCCATATAGCACCATTGCAATATTTAGAAGACTAACAAGTACATTTGTGTTTTTTTTCCCATCAAACAACATTGTCTTTATGTGAATTGGTTGAGTGCCCCTTTATTTTCAAAATTGATAGGAAATTTGCACCGTCATGGCATAACCACAAATTGGAAGGGTCCTGTCTTGTTATTTGCAAATGTTGTCTTGATGAATGAACCACAAGTCAAAACGTATTTGGTTTAAAATCATGCACATTCACAATAGCATTGAGTTAAATGAAATTACTACAAATATTCCATCATAGGACTTCTTGCTGCACTGGTCTTAATGGTAATTTTAGGGGGCGACTTGGTACATACACTTTGCTTAGAGGGCAGAAGATAAGGAGGTTAATCCGGCCTTTTGTGCAAAGAGAATATGACACTAAGGGAATGGTTTTAATTTCATTAATTTCATTTCTTTTGGCTCTAGTTCTGTGAGTGTTCCATGTGAAATGACACTTTGAATCCCTTCAGTAACCCTGAATTTGACAGATTTATACAATGATAAGGCTGTGGATAGAAAGACTTTAATAAGGCTATACAGTTTTAATACTGTCTGGAAGTTCCCTCAATATGACTCAAATAACGCAAAATGAATTGTATTTTCTTCTAACTTTTCACAGTTGATGTAAACATTGGTTTTGGTGTAGTGTTGGGATTGTCTGATGTCCGCTTGTAATCTTTATTAGCTGTGTCTTCAAGGTTTCAAACAGCTCTCCCAGTACATTTTTTTGTATTTTGATGCAGACAAAATGGCATGGATATGGTATCAGTCAAGTAAGCGGTGCTGTGTTTCCAGTAGTAACATGGGGGGAGAACAGGCCAGCCTTTGTTTGAGAGTTTTAGTATCAGTGAGGAGAGAGAGGCCATTGTGCTTGAGAAAAGCCTCCTTATGGTTCATGTCCTCAGATTGTAATGGATCCTCTGCCCCAGTTTAACAGTACTCACTCCAGACGACAGTATATGCATTTCATCAGGCCTTTTACTGGACATGAGTGGCCTTGTTGTCATCAGATTATCGAGCATAAAGCAAACAGCCCCCCATCCATCCAGTCCAAGACTGGACAAAGGTTTAATGGAGACCTGAAGTTAAGGTGCTCATGTAAGGGTATACAACTAGATTGTGTGAATGTTGTAGCACTTTCAGAAAAAGACCCGTTTAAAATAACTGCAGCACTTAGAAACTCAGATTAAAATGTCTAAAACCATTTTAGGGCCAAAGATGAAATAAAAAACCACGATACAAAATAAACTGTAGTTTTACTTTTTTTTTTTTTAATCTCACAAAAAATGAATACCTCTGTTCCTGAAAAAAGAGACGGAGTCATGAAGAAAACACTGAGTGCCCCGCCCCTTACTTTACAGATTCAAAACATTTCATGGTTCATTTTAGGCACTTGGAATCATAACAACATTCCCTTTCTGAACACAAATACATCTTTGGTCCGGTATGTAATTTAAAAAATATAGAAAGCCAGAGTATGAAAATAACACCAGCTTTAATGTTTTTTTTTTCTCAAAAATGTATTTTTGACATATGTAAAGCTTGAAGAATTTTTTTTTTAACACTTACAAGATATTATCGCTACATCTCAGAAATGACCAGCAATCTTACAGATGTTTTTTTGCAAGACAAAACAAGTGAGAAAAAAAGTACATGTCGGCTCAATCAGTACAGCAGTACAGGATTGTTTAAGTCAAGTCACATTTGGCAACATGGGTTTTTTTTTTTTTTTTTTTTTCAGTCCAACTCCTTTTCACGATAAAGAGTGTGGACACATCCAGCTTTCATAGCTGGTTCAGCTACAAGGCAGCCAAGTCTGATATGAATTACTGCACGGAGAGAGCTGTGGCAGCTGCACGTGTGCTATATAATAATTACTGAAGTTGATGTCCTGCACGTACGGAGCTGGCTGGTAGTAACACGTGACATTTGTTACTGTGGGGATGGCGTTCTGCTCAGCCAGCACCCTCAGCGCTAGCATGGAGATGAGGCTGAGCGTCTGTCTGCGCTCATGGCCCATCAGACACACGGTGCTCTCATTCACCACGTGATGCAGAGTCATCAGGCACTCGTACCGTTTGTGTTCCATCCCTGCAAAGTGGTTCTGCAGGTAAGCTTCCAGCTTCCTCTGCTGCTCTCCTATGTCAGAGAAGTCAATGAAGAAGCGCGAGCACATGTATCGCTGCATCTGCTTCATGTCCGCCTCAGAGGACGGTCTGAACCCCCGCACCAGCAGGTGGCAGTACTTCAATAAGCCACCCCCTCTGATTTCCTCTGGACTGCGTGTGGCTATAGTCCTTTGACACAGGTGCTCCATAGCCTCCATGAAGTCCCCGTACACGCTCTCCCCGATCACTGTGGGATGAAAGCTCTCAGACATGGGCGTCTCAGAGCAGCGGTCAAACAACAGCAGAGAGTCGAGGCAGATCTGGAACGAGTCCACGCTGAATTCAAACTGCCGCCGTAAAGAGTCCACAAATTTAAGCTCCACATTCTTGCCAGTGTTGTTGGACAGCGAGATGAGGCTCCAGCGGTCCGTGTCATTACAGACTTTGACCAGTTTCTGTACATAGGCCTCTTTGAGAGTCAGTGAGCTGATTCGCTCCTTGGAGACCCCGGCTGGCAGGAAGTCAAACAGGCAGTCCAACACCACGTCTTTCACCAGACGGAAGGCCTGATCGTCTTTCAGCGACACGCCGAAGATAAGGTCCAGGTCCTTATAGCCCAGTCCTGTGTCCTGATGGAGGACATGGCTCGCAGCAGAGCCGTTCAGCCTCACGTCCCTTACACACACTCCCCGCTCCTCCAGCCTCGCCCGTACCACCTGGCAAAGACAAAAACAATGCATGTTACTAATGACTAACATGAGTTCATAGTGTGCAGGTACTCTTTGTTAATAAAAATGACCTTAAAGATGTATAAAATTGTTAATGAAACATCTAAAAAGGCTCAAGTTAAACCACATGGTCCTAGTGGAAATCAATAGTTCAAGTGAAGGCACAATCGATACTCCTCCTCACAAAAGTCCTTTTCATCATCATCAGCATCAGTGTGAATGAAACCTAAAGAGCTTAAACAAAGAGCAGCAAAGCCTGGGAGTCTGTGCTCCTCCAGGTCTGTCTTTATCTTTGAACGAGCATCTCATTAGAGAGACAAGATCCATGACCCTGAGCTGCAGCTATGAAAGAATGAACACCACAGTATAGGACTAGAAGTGTCCAATAACCAAAAAAAAAAACTTGTTTCAAGCTAAATAACACAAGGCTGGGGTCACAAGGGGTCAGCAGTATTTCCTTTCCTTTGTACCAGTGACCTGGAAGATGTTTAAAAGTTGAGGTCTCGCCTCAGTGCGGACATATTGGCAGAGGGTGATCTACAGCTGGACAGGGTATGCTGACTGTACAGTGAGCGAACACAAAGAAGAAAACATGTCTAGAGTCCTGACATTAGACATCAAACACATGGATTCAGCTTTATTGTCTGAAGGGAAAAGACAAAAGGTTGTACCATAAAGCATACTCTTCTAAAAACATTTGGAACACACCAAACTGTTCAGTTAAAAACGACTTTAACAAATAACCACGGCTTCCTATTATCTGCTGAGTTTGAGAAGTCTGCATTGTTAATTCAGTGTACTGGCTTGATACTGGCGCTGATGCATGAATCAGACTGTAATGAAAACAAAGCCTGACATGTCAGATATGAACGTATAACAACTGTGTAGAGATCTAACAGAAGAACGTTGAGAGTGAATTAAAGTTGTCACACATTTGAATACAATCCCTACCGGCACTGACCTGTCAGATTAAGAGTCTGTTAACTCTCTCCCATGGTGATCAGATAACACGCTGCCTCTATTTATACACACTGGGTCAGGCTACAGGCAAATAAACATTTAGAGGCAAGTTGCACAGAAGCGGTGGAATAATTTGGCAGTAATCAGCGATAAAGTGGTGCTGATTGGGATCAAAATCCAATTACTGCGGTTTCTGTGTGCTTCAGAGCCAAATTGAATGTCAGGCCAACACTTAACACCTCTCCACACCCTGCACTCTGACTACAGGTGAGTGGCCAGTCAAACTTCAGTATAAGCCCCTAAAAAAACAAACCAATCTAGTTATAAATACGACTCCTTTCTAATGAAGTCTTGCTTCTAAAAATGTAACAATAATAAAGGAGTAGAAAAAAAGTGAAAATTAGCTGTTAGCTGAGTTAACTGTACTGAAAAGAACAGAGGGGGGTGTTATCTTAGATCTCATGTTACAGATATGTCACTCTGTGGACTCATGACAGCGCAGCAGGACAAAGGTTCACACTCATCATCACACTCTGATGATGCAGAACAGGGGAAGAAGAATCAAGCATACGCCATTACCTATCGCTCTTGTCTTGACAGGAGATCAACTTTGAGTCAATGTTGAGCAAAGGAAGCATATTTAGGATAAAATGCTACTTGGGTTTCCACAAATCCAGGGGAAACGGAGTCCCCACATTTGAGCTCAAACCTGCATTTAAACTTCCTGCACACTCAATGGAGCATTCATCTTTCCACAGCCGCAAGCATGAAAGCTCCCAGATTCACAGGCCAGCTGAGATCATCCTGAGTATGTCATTGTGGAAATGAAAAGGGATAACACACACAGATTACACAACTTGGACTATGAACAGGAATTAGGTATTTGTTTAAATGTGCAATTCTGTCACAGTGTTTACCATGCTCTTTCTAAAATATCCCACAGGACAAGTGATCTATAGTCGCAGTGCTCCAAAGGTTAAGAATGTGGAGGGACTTTGGCATGAGTCTCTCACAAACTTTAAGTAACATTTTTCCTCGATAGGTGTTCTCCAGGCTGCCCCTGACAAGCAGGGACACACAAATATGACTGAGGAGTACTTTTTCACAAAACCCTCTGCTCTCTCCTATTAAAAAAGATTAAACCCTTGAATTTAGCGTCACAAAAGGGGGAGAAGGCACAGGGAGAGTCATGATAAAGATATTTGGGGTTTAAGGGAATAAAGCAAGCCTACGCAGACAATATTGAAGCTGAACTGAGAAAGAGGAGGAAGGCTTAAACAAATTGATGATCTTATGATATGAGCTTGAAAGAGAAGAATGGGTTTTATTCTATATTGGTCAGTGGCTCTCAAACTGCACTGGATTTGGTGACCACCAGAGGTTCTGAAGAGCATCACAGCAGTAAAATAATTGTTTTCAGTCCCTATAGGTGAAATCAAAGTGAAGGAATATGAGGGACTATTAAATCCACAGGTTTAAAAAAAAAAAAAAAAAAATTATGAATAGGCAATAAATATAGGTTGGCCATACTTAAATAAGGGATCCCCGTTCTTAAACTTTAACCTGTCTCAGATAAATAGAGGTAATATGTGATGGTTAGTACCTGGACAATCTGGCGCGGTTGCACGGACAGAGTGGGGAAGTTTCCTCGGCCGTGGATAGGGACAGCCTCCCCCAGGATCGAGTCCAAGCGCCGCACCTGATCCCAAGACAACACACAGTACCTCCGACTCTGATCCGAGGTATCACCGCAAGACATATCGAAGTTAACTTTCTGCCCCCCTCCCCGAATAAACAGAATGAAGAGAATGTGAATCAGCGATTCCCTTTCGACTGAGCTCTGTGTTCTCTTTTTTTTTTTTCCAGCACAAGTTTGAGGTATTCCAGAGGATGTCAGGTCGGGTTAGAGCTGTTGGGGTTAGGAGTTGAGAAAAGTTAGAGGGATCAGACTTGTAGTGGTGATAGTGGGCTCAGACGTTTCCTCCTGTGTGCTCCGCTGAAATCCGGTCAGTCTGCAAAGAAGCGATTCATCAGAGGGTTTAAATCCTCCTCATTAGCATTGCGAGCTGCAATTGGCTGCTGTGTTTGGTCATTGATTATGGACGCCCTGTCTGACGGGAACACCCTTTATGTGACGTGTTTAAAGCCTCCTCCCCTCTCTATGCTCCCTGCATGCTGCTGACAGGGCTTTCCCTCAGACTGTCATCCCCTGCTCTTATTATCTGAAGAACCTCAGCTATAGCAATTTCAGAAATCAGCATCTATTATTTAAACATTTGCCAATTGTTTGTGATATTTATTTCAATGATTTATTGCAGAACTCTTGATACACCTGTGCAAACACAATGTGGGGGCTTCTTGTCAACAGGCAACAGGCTTGGGGCCCCAGACCATTAGAGTGCCCTGAAGCAGCGGCCAAAAATGTGCAAATTTTGCAATGACAGTGGGAAACCTCCCATCTCACAGCACTCACTATCATTGCCCTGCTGAACACTGGTTGGAGGGCCCCCCAATTGATTTTTGCCGATAGGGCCCTAACAGACTCTAGAATTGCCACTGACTACTTTACTTCCTATGATGCATTTCTTTATTTACCCGGGGAATGTTTGAAGAGTATGCAGGATGTTTTTTCCTGCTACGCCCTGCCCACAGTCATTTAGGCTTCATGTTCATACAAACCTGAAGAAACAAGAATGGGTGCTGCTTTCCAAATCAGAAGGCAGAAGTTATAGGCTTCATGGGAAAGAAATTCAGAAGAACTTACAATTTACATTATGCAACCAAAATGATCCCCAAAAACTCCACATGGACACATTGCAGTCAAATAGCACATGGTTCCACAATTTATAGGCCAACATTGTGAGACTAACAGAACATTTGAGAACCATTGAGAATACTGTACAAACATTTTAGCGCTCCTCCTTCTGTCTGGCTGCAGTAGCCTATAGGTCATAAACCCTGCATGCTCCATGTAAACAGATGGAGCACAGGGGGAAATTAAAATACAGGTTAGACATTTTTCTCAAACCAGTTTCTGTCGTGATGTTATAATTCTCATTTGTGTTCAAGTCCTCTTTTCCCCAAGAAGTTTCTTTTAAATTAGTTATTTGATGTTGTAAAAAGTTGAAAAATGTCATGATTGACTGCTCAGTGTCTCCTGTGGCACTGTGAGCAGATTAGCAGAGTCAAGAAGAACAGCAGAGGTTCACCTGATGTTACTTTCTTTCTTCTTTAACTTTAGCTTATGCCTTATCTACATTGTATAAAATAGTTAATTATTAAGATTCTGGGTCATTGATATTATTTCTCTTTAGATAAGTCTGTCTCACCAGAGAGCTGTCTACTTAACAAGCAAACATGCAGGTTGCTTTTTGCCTCTGTTACCTACATCTTGCAGGTTTTAATTGCATTTTTCCCTCTAAATGTACAACTTTTTAAAGCATAATTCTGTCTGTAAGGCAAGACAATACACTTGGTCTACCTGTACTAAATATATATATTTTCTTTCCAGCATCATAGTACTCAAAGACATTGGGAGTGAGTTAAAGTTCCTGTTTTCACAACTATGGTCACATCATTACTGTCTTTATGTGTCCTCCTGACCAATATGCTGTCTATTGTGTGTTTCAATGCACTATATATCCCCTAATGAAGGACCTGACATGATGCCAGACGTTACTCAAATAGCAGACATTACTCTCTCAGTGTTGAGAAGGCCTGAACATCACTGTGTAATTTAACAGTTACAACAATACAGGTGAAAGCGTCAGTCATTTCCTCTTTTATAATGGCCCAAATATGTCATCCTTTATAAAATAACTAACTGCTCATACTGCTCGTAAAATGTTTACAAGAGATTAAAGTTCATTTCTCGATCGACCTGTGTTTGTTTTTACTGATGCAGTAATAAAAAAAAATAGACAAAAACATGCTTCTAAGCACTTAGCTACACCCATCATGTCCTCCTTAAACAGCATGTTTATGTTTAGTTCACACACTTCCCCTGTGTTGTGTACAACCCACAGCTTGAAGATGACACTTTAACTAGCCTCCAGGATTCTGTTGCGGGGGTGTACCATGGATTTGCTTTGCTGTGAAAGAACACATCAAATCCTGTGATGTCAAACATAATCCTGTTTCTCTGGCAACAGCATCCACAGTTGTCAGGCAGGAAGGCAGCGGTGTCTCCATCTGAGGGTCCTGCCAGGTGCCGATGTGAGGCATCTGCGTCATAAGACTATAAATAACCCGCCATGTGGCAGCTGTGCATCATGGGAGCGGAGCCAGCTTTTACCTGAATGTGAAACACTCGGGAAAGAGTGAGGGAGAACAGTGATGGCCAATAAATGGCATTCACCACTTGACATTCTCAGGTTCCCTCACAGCTTCAGGTCAGAGTGTGGGATGTCAAGAAACAAATCAGACAATTTAGACTGAAAATGGAATTGCTGTGTACAACACTTGTATCACGTACACTGGATCCTTTGTTTATTAAGGTGACATCCTGCCCGAGCCAGGACAGCTGAGACTGTGAGTCTAACAGGCGCGGTGAGATAATCACTATTTAAACACACCTTAAACAAATGATGCAGAAGACATTAATAGGTTCCAGCCCTAACCATAATCAAACATATGGTGTTCTTGGATTCATTATATCAAAGAAGCACATCTTTTACTGTATTCATGCTCAAAGATAATGAAAAACCATCCTGTTTGTTTTTTGTCAAACATCTATGCATCAGTGGCAGCGAGGAAGAGGAACAAGACAGGGCTTTTCTCAAGTGCAGGGACACGAGTGGACGTCATGGCAAGTTGTAAAAGCGCGGCTGAAAATCGATGTTTCCAAACAACAAGCAGCAAAGTGTCAGAGTGATCAATTGTGTGAAGACAGATACCACTGCATCTGTCACACAAGATAAGCTGAGAAGTCATCACTGGTGTGGCCGTATGGCTTTTTCAATTTAAGTGAATTATTTCCCCTCAAGAAGACTTCCCTCATCTGTCACTGAAGCACTCTCAGACATATTAGAAGAACGAGTGTTTGCTATTCTTAGAGTGCGTGTCAGAACATCTAAAGTGGTGATGCAGCTGCTGCTTATACAGCAAAGGCTATACAGCACCTTTCATTTCAAATCTTAACTTAATGAATGAATGAAACGTTTAGATTGTGCCAGGAGCACTCTGCCTTGACTTTAGATAACCTGTCTGTAGTTCAACCAGGTTAAGCTGACAAGTCAGTATAGCTGTGTTAGAGTGAATGTGTGATAAGAGAGGTAAATTTACTTTCAACGATTGCTCCAGATGACATATCTGCTGTGGGACAGAGGAACCAGGTTACGCAAGCAGCCGTGCCTCTGACGTCAGACTGCCTCGGCTGCCCGCTTGATTGATTACAGTAGAGTTTTAAAGAGCGGCGCAGTGTGCTGCTGCTGAAGAAAAACAAACACGTCAAAACACATTATAGATTCAAGTGGCATTACACACTAGCTCTTACATCTGTCTGTTGTTCCTGTTGTAAAAAACCCATCACTAAACCAGATTTTGGTAGTGTTACTTGGGATCATGTATTTTTCTTAAAGCTTTATTGTACTTTTACGAGGCCTAAGTAAACATCTTTACCTCTTTACTCATTTATTTTACTGTCAAAGGATGCGTTATTTTTTCTAATCTTTTTATTAATTCCACAAACAATGTGGTTTTTTTTAGCTTTCATTCAATCGTCTTCCACAGGCTTCGTAGTTATGCCACAGTCTCAGCAGTATCTTTGGATAAGAGTGGCTGTTGCATAGTTGAAGCGCTCTGAAGCTCAATGGTCAAATATAGTGTTAGCTGTTGTGTAAGTCGGATCACTTTACTCTCTCAACAGAACAAAAACATCTTTGACTCAAGGTAAAGTTATATGGAATGAGAAATACTTAAAGAAGACAGTAAATGTAAGAGCAATTCTGAAAGTTGTTTGAAAAAAAGGATCTATTCAATCTATTCAATATGACAACGACAGATAAGGCCTTCAAATGATTTTAAATCTCTTCCTCTCTGTAATTTCAAAGCTTATTTGATGTAGAACCGAGGGACTCATCCACACATTTTCTCCAGATTTAGTAGTTTTCTTTTCCTTCCACTCTCAGTTCAGCACATGTTCATCTCAACAAGTTCAGTTGGAACGTATTGCTGCTTATAGAAGACCTCATGTAACAGAGGAATGTGTGGCCCTCGTAATAAAACACCCTCTTCCCTCTCCGTCTGAGACATCCTAACTTGGACAGCTTCCTTAACTGGAGCTTAAATCATGTTGTGCAATCGACCTCCTCCTCGACATGACATTTAAGGTCCCTAGTGAACTTTTATTTCCCCGTCAATGCTACACTTCCCAGCTTTGGTGACGGTAAATGAAATGACTCCCAAACTGGTCATATTCTCCCCTGATCAAACACCCCTAACACGCACCACAGGGACAGAGACACACAATAACAGCTGTCAACAATGTGCAGATGTTGATGAAAAATGCAACCATAAAAGGTTGTAAAATAAACATTTTCTGCAATTTTTCTCAACATGTGTGCCTGGTGTGGGCATTTCATAATAAAAAAAGCTACCAGACAAGAACTCTGATGTGTTTTTCTTTTCTCCAGAGCATTCATCAGACGTGAGAGGGAACCCCTATTTAGCAGCTAGCTCTGATTTCATTCCCATAAATCCTGCTCCTCCTTGCCCCGAATCCAGTAGCCGAGAGGGAAAACTCCACCTTTCGAGGGGGAATTGGAGTGTTAAAGACGGAGGGCAATTTTGTGAATTAACTGGACACATTTGGGGTTTAGCACCACTGAAATATGCAGCAGGTCCTTTTGAGAAGATGTCTGCTAAGGTCATGATCATACCAACGCAGCTTGACTCCTGTAACTCATATGGAGCCTGTTTTTTGTTTTTTTTCAAACTGTCCCCGCCAGGGTTAAAACCCCTGTCTCAGTGTGCAATGAAAAAAAATACTTTAGCAGCAGGTTTCTCAGATCAGGATCCAGGTTTTTTAATCGTAATCCTGGAAGCATGAAGGGATCGGTCAAAAGTGTATCCCATCATGCCAAGGGTCAGAGAGAGCCAGCTGGAGGTTCAAAGAGCTCCAAAACCCCTTATGATATCAAAACAACAAAGTACAGTTAATAAATTCATTTATTTACTATCAGTGAGTTGAATCCATGTCCAAATTTGTGACAGGTGTTGTTAAGTATTGATTGCTAAACTAGCCTTTGAACAAAAACAAACCTGCTTTCCTCACAAAGTTTGAGAGATGCATGCGAGGCCCAGTGGTGACGGTTAGATTTATGTAGTGCTGTAAGTGAAAGCAGGCAGAAGGCAACCGGCATGTTGCACACATGGCCCAAAGCTGCCATGTGTGCAACATGGCAGCTACAAACTGTACAACTATTTACAGATAGTGTGGTTCAACAAACTGCTCAGCATTCAGCCGAGGGTCTCAAACTTTTGACTGTAGAATTAAAACCTTGTGGGCTTTGTTTCACTATATACAGAACAGACTGTCTCGTACTTTTCTCCCCTTTAAACAACTTCTTTTTAAGTAACACATGATAAGCCTTGTGGAGCATTTAACCCTTTCTTTCCTCATAGAGTTGTACTGTGCCCTTCGCTGTAAGTCAGACATGTTAGGAATAGGTCCGGTCATGTCCTCTTAGTGACTCAGCACTGATATCTATCTGCCTGTCACCTTGTCCCACCTCTTTTGCCCGCTCACTTTATTGTCTTTGTTACATAAACCAGGGTCATGACCAAGTGCATCAAGTTTGAGTGTCTAATGGTTACTTCACAACCATCTTCTGTGCATAACTACACTGTTACATATCATTTCATTTCTGGTTTAATTAAAGGAATTGATGGAATATTCACTCAGAAACTTCAGTTACAGCAGTTACTCTATCAACCGTTAAAAGTGCTTTGAAAGAGCATCAAATAAATCGACTTAAAGAGTGAATTTAAAAGTCCTGACTTTGCATGCAAAATGTGTTTAATATTTTAAAATATGATTTCAATAGAAGAAATCTATACAAAAAAGTCATTTTATACACAAATGCAAAATGTGTACCTTACATTGGGACAGTTCATTTCACTGTATAATATTTCCATGTATTGTACTGCCTGGTGACAGTAGTGGGTTAAAATAAGCAATATTTCCTTATTATATATTATTTACATTATATAAGTGTTGAATGAACATTAAATGTAATGGAAGGTAAATCTTGCTCAGAATGGTAGTTGTGCACATGACTAAATAATTGAATGTAGTGACTTTGTTAAATTACCTGTTAGTGATTCAAGCAATCATCAACACTGAAGTCAGCTGCTTTGGAAACAGCTAAAGGGGTTCATCAAGTGAAGCTTTATGTTGTAAAACGCCTGTAAAGGAACAATAATGTACAAATGATAACATGTGATTTTAAGATGTATTTGGATAATTTATCAATCCACTATGTTTTTTTATGTTTATGAAAATTTACAAAGGCAAAACAAACTCTTCTTTTTTACAATAAATGAGACGGGGCAACAAAAATAAAATAATTGTATTTTCAAAATAATTGAAATATATGACAATATATTGTCTTACACCATAAAAGTAAACATGTACTTATAGTGTGTGTCAGGATGTGTCAGGATGTAATTGGACGTTCTGGATTGTGTGATTAATGGTGACAGGATGTTTATGTCACAGAAATGTGTGCACATTGATACATTTCTGTCTTTCAGGAAGTTTGTCATTTTTTTGTGAAAGTTTTGTCTGAACAGGAAGCTGATGAACTGAAAAACCATCTGCTGCTTAAAAAGAAAAGCGACAAGTTGTTGCCCAACAGTTGAGCCTTTATATGATAAATAATTATCTTTTGGCAACCTAAGCATTTTTCTGTGCGTTGTTTGGGCCATAAAAGACAGTGTTGATGATAATGTGTGCTGTGATAAGGTTTGACCCTGTGGTACCCTGGTACACTAATCCACCTCCATGGCACATATTCAGGTTTCCATGGAAGCTCTTTCCACTTCACCACACACAGATGATGTTTTTCCACTGAGTTGTTGATGTGGCGGTACATCATGTCTTTTTATTTAATGAACTATCTTATTCACACACTAAAAATTAAAATACAATATATTGCAGTTTAGCAGATATTATATCTAGAAAAATGTAAATGTTAATTAATAAGTGGAGAGACACAAGAAAAGTGGGTCATATCCAAGAAATCTTGATCAACTGAATAGTGGCTGTTGTGTTTTCTGAAAATTATCATTATTAATTTACAATAGTAAGCATGATTTAGGTTATTTCACACCCTCTAGTAACTGTGCATACTGTAGTGTAGTGGTGCCTAAAGTAAACAGCCTCTGTTATAAACAGTGACATATAAGACTCCTCTTGCATATTTAGTCAGTTCATACTAGCCAATAAGAGACAGAGTATAGGGAGGGTCGCCCCTTCACCATCCAAGGAAAAATTGCAGCATACTGCTGAATATTGTCAACCAATCAATAGTGTGAATCAGAGGAGATTTAGAAGTGGGTATACCCTATGGAGACTGAAAAATAAGTGGTTATACTCCTAATACCTGTGTATACCCTGCACTACACCAGTGCATACACAGTGAACTGTACAGTCAATAGTGAAACCCTGCACAGACTCTTCTCTAATCTAGCAACAGATTGTATCGGTCAACAAACTAATACACAAACTAACCAAGTCATAACCCTGAGCTATCTATCCTGAGCTGTATGTACTGAAAGACTCTCAGGCTGTTTCAGGTGTTCACACATCCACCACCAAACCCAAACACACACATAATAAGATGTATCCATGTTACACCCGGGGAAATCCCTGGAAAAGCTGTCCACAAACATATGATTAAGTGTTGACCAAACTCTACACTCAAAGGCAAAGACACAGGTACACTCCCTTTCCCACATATTGTGTGAGGAAGTCTCACACAGGACAAAACACAACATGACATAATGTAATACAAAGCAACAGGTATGTTACAACATAATACAATTCAATGCATTACAATACAACAAAACGATATAGAATATTACATGCTACGGCACAATACAAACAATGCATTATGATGCAAAACAATATAGAAGAGTGTGGTATATACATTACGAAATTATATGATGTAATAAGATACAAACGACATGTTATGTTACGACATGAAGGGATGGCAAACGACACGTTACGTTACTTTTTATTACTTGTTTGTGTTCTATTTATCAGTACAACTGTGAAGATGACTTAATGTGTGCACATTTAAGTCAAAAGCTATTTTCATCAGGCAGCAGAGCGTGTCATTGCATTGTGTCACGTTCTGTCGCGTCTCGATGCATCGCGTCTAGTTGAGTTATGTCGTGTCACGTCATGTTGCTTCAAGTTATGGTGCGTCATGTTGCGATAGGTTACGTAGCATTACATAACATTACATTAGATTGCATTACATGACTTTGCATTGCGTTACATTACATAACTTTACATTGCAGTACATTACGTTGCGTTACATTGCATTGTTTCACGTTGTGTTATGTTATGTTACGTAGCGTTACATTAGATTGCATTACATTGCATTACAATACGTTGCGTTACAGTACATTGCGTTACAGTACATTGCATTACAGTACATTGCATTACAGTACATTGCGTTACATGACTTTGCATTGCGTTACATTACATAACTTTACATTACAGTACATTGCATTGCATTACATTTCATTGCATTACATTACATTACATTGCGTTACATTACGTGGTTTCACGTTGCGTTATGTTATGTTACGTTGCGTTACATTAGATTGCATTACGTTGCATTACAATACATTGCGTTACAGTACATTGCGTTACAGTACATTGCATTACATTACTTTGCATTGCATTACGTTACATAACTTTACGTTACAGTACATTGCATTGCATTTCATTGCGTTGTTTCACATTGCGTTATGTTATGTTACGTAGCGTTACATTAGATTGCGTTACAGTACATTGCGTTACATATCTTTACGTTATGTTACAGTACATTATATATTACATATTGGGTTACCTTGTGTTGCGTTACGTTACAACAGACTCTGCTGCCCAGATGAAAATATTTCTTAGACTTGAATGCTGTACACATTAAGTCATCTTCACAGTTGAGCTGATACATTTAACACAATAAAATAATACAAACATAAACAGAGAAGCAGAGTAGCATAAACCAATCAAAAGCACTAATCACACATAACATTACTAATACTGAATATGTTCCATATAATACACAAGAATGTGTGAAGGTGACAAGTGATGAGAACCCCTAAAAGCTATCCTTACGACCCCCAACAGCCTCAAGTAACTGTATTTTACTGCAGGGCTGCATGAGTTGTACTTTGAATATTTCAGGGGGGAAAAAAAAATACCTCCTAGTTTTGTTGTGGAACTTTTGCACCCTGGACCCACAGAACTGTGCAAGATTAGCAGACAGTTTGGTTGTATTACAGTCCAATAAATTGCAACCACACATATCTGCATGGCACTCACACCATTTGGTTGTTTCATGTTTCACTGGCTGCATTTACATGCTCTGCCCGCTGGCACATGCGGCCTGCTGGCAGCTGGTTGCTCGGCACAGGGTTAATTATATCCAGCTTCACTGCTTGACACAGAGACGCACTTTTAGCTCTCCAGAATCAGTGATGATGTTGACAGCTGCCCTGACTGTGAGTCACCTGTTCTTTTCACACAGAGGTACTTCACTTCTGCTCTGGTCAGACCAGCGAGCAGTGAGGAGAAGACTTGTGAGAGTGTGACACTCGGCTGCACACATGACAGCAGGGCCAAACGTGGCCCGCTGAAGAGGAACGAGAAAGATGAATCACAGAGGGTTGACAGCCAGAGGGAAAGAGGTAGTGGAGCTTTTCTTTGAGAGCTGGAATTTATTAGTTTTGAAGTGAAATGGGTGGCTTTCCCGACTGTTCAGTTACTTCATGTTGCTCATTTGTTTCAGTGAATGAGAAGAAATCAATGAAATAAAGATGTCCCATTAGACAGTTATGTTTCATCAAAAGGGCTTCTCTTTTGATGAAGGTCACTCATGTTTAAGATATTTAAGAGTCTAATTTATCTATAAACCATATTTTATGATAGAAAAACAAACTTTTTTCTGAAATCCAGCAATGAAACAGGCTGACTGGGTGGCCCTCTCTGTCTCTGTGCCACACCAGTTGGGGTTAAGGAGCACAACATACGCCAGCAATCACCTGCAGACAGGGACGACTTTCTACCGACAACTAAAACCCGCTACACACACACACATGACCTAGTTCCATCTCTGCTGTTGTTTAATTAAACTCCTCTTCACATCTCTCTTCTCTGGCAAATGTTTTCTTAGATTCTTCAAGGCCATGGAGTCGGAGGGTGAAATGCATCCCAGCTGCTGTGATGCTTTGGCTGCAGCCTCTTGCCAGACACTGGGCAAGAAGTCTAAACATCTGTTTTATGTTGGGTTAAGATATATAGGTTGCTATACTGATGCACCTCAGTGATTAAAAGACAACTAAAGTAAAAGATACATATGAAAAATTACAACAAACATTGAAGTCATTCTCTTTCAGGAACATGACATACTTTTCACATGTACAGTAAACAACCAACTTTTCTTCATTTCCTACTTTTCACCTCTATCTGACCTTCTGAAAACAGAAATAATTATATTAACAGTCTGTCTCTCGTTGTTTTAAACTATAAAAACACTCAGTAAAAGTAAAAATGATAACCCTCCCAACAAATATTCATGAGTAAGTTACTTCTCCAACTTTGAGAAGATACAAGATACAGAAAAACTCAACATTTAGAGCACACATTTTGTTTTCTTTGACAGGTGAATAACATCAGCCTACAGGGAGAAAATAAAAAAGCAGACTTTTCTGCAAAATATAGGTTCCTAAAAGCAATTTTTGAGGACCTTACATCAACATCCTCACTTTCCTGCACACAGTAGTAACAGCTGGGTGCAATCAGACTCTGACCTCAGCTGTCACGGTCCATCCTCCGTGATCGCTGACCTTGGGGATATTTTATCCAGTTTTTAATTTCAATAATTACAGGCAAAAAGTATAACCCTGGGCACATAACATCATGTCATCAGCAGAGCCAAAGGAACATTTAAGCACACTATGGACGAGGATTCTTGTTTTAAATGGCTATTAACAAGGTGGAAAAAAAATATTTGCGCTAAAGTCCAAAAGACTTGTTTGATTAAATAGGAGTCAGACTCCAGCAAGATGGAGAGAGGACAACGCAGATAGTGATTTTAAAAAAAAAAATAAAAACCTTGCTCTCTGTGTACTATGCTTTTGTATACATTACATGGCCTGTTTGTGAAAAGGCACTTAGTTTACCAGCTACCACTATTTATCTTCTCCACATTTAATTCCAACCCCCTCCACATCACTCACACACACATTGCAGTGTTGTAGCCTGTCTGAACACGTGGTCACAAGCATCTCTTCATTGTTTCCATGAAGGAGTTGTCCAAATAGATGACCTCAACTATTGCTGATTTTTACTGTGGTCTATATCATAGTTTGACATGAATCTGTTCAGAGTTGACGAGCTCATTTGAATACCCTGGTATGGGAAGACGATAAATATTTAAATATAAAAAAGAATCAAAAAGAAATTCAACGAAGCTGATATTTTTATTGACCAAATGTTACAGTTCCACTGTTACATCCTACAAAATTCAAACAAGTTTGTTCATACAAGCACTGCTTGTAATATTACACAACCTAAGGGTTATGATGCATACTGATAAATAAGCTACCAGTGACTATGGAAAAAGTATTTTCACGGATCCATCCTATGTACAGATGTAATGCTCAATAAGAAAAAGAAATAAAAACATAAAAAAGGCCTTTATTTTATGGTTAAACTGAATTATGTTCTGACTATAGCGTACCATCTTTATTTACATGCTGCCCCCTAGTGGCACAGCCTAACTCCTGCCTTCTACTCTCTCAGTTGGAGGGTTAAGTTTCAGGTTTAACAGGAAAAGGTCACAGCTATGAAAATGACAACTTGTCCTGCACTTAAACTGGCCTCATAATCAACATTCCTACATAACCCTGACTTACACAGTCCATACCTTCAGCCTGTAATGTAACCACCAACACACAAGTGACAGGCAGCGTACAGTCAACAAAACAGATAATCCCACAGATGAAAGCATCCCAGTTATTAATACTTCAATCCAAAACCGTGCTTGGCAGAAGCTAATTTGATTTTGGTATAATGTATATGACAAAGCAACAAAGTAGATGTGATCATATGTGTGGAAACTAAGGCTACACATTTCTGACGATTACTATTCAGTCATAAAATGAAAAAGCTGTGCCGCATTCATTCAGCCTCTTCTCCTTATTTGAAGTCTCCTAAAGTGATGGCCCACACATCAAGCAATTTACCATTTAGTCTCAGAGTTCATCAGGTGTTCAAGTCACTCAGAACTGTTCACAGATTTTACAGCAGAAACCTCCATATGTGTACATGAAAAATAAAACCAACAACATGTTGTCCCTATTCCAACTCAGATTGCTCAGTCATGACATAAGACTAAGTCGTAAACTGACTCCCTATCTAAGCATGCAGCTTCAGTAAATCTTTACTTTTGCTTCTGTTCCTCTTGCATCCACATTTGTATTTTGAGTATCAACAGACCCGTTTACATAAAGATATGATCAAGAACTGATGAAACACTGTAGCTGTGATGTATGGCTTTGTGTTCTGTGGAAGGTGTGGAGGCATATTTGTGGGCATTTTTGTAAAAAGGTGTTAAAAAAATATCTCTATATTGTGCTTCAAAGTATTACTAAGATATACCTCCAGTGTGGAGACACCAAACAGTAAAAAATAGCGAATGACAGGGCTGCTAAAACTCACAGAACATAAAGACCCTTCAGGTAATGCTAATTTAACTCATCAGTGACATCTTGAGATACCAAATGAAATACACAGCATGACCACCACTATGAAAAAGTTTGTATAGCAGGAAACACTGCCAGAGATGCAGAGCAGCAACAGGTTCAACAACACCTCGGGTTCTTTAAAACTCAGGGAAGTGGGATAAAGCCAAGGTCCGGTACATCGCCCAGAATTAAAGTGGCGCGAGTCATCGACGGGGAGGGAGAAGCCAGTCGGAAGGCCGGGTTAATGGAGTGCAGCGAGTCCCTCTTGCTGTTTCTACTGAACGGTGGGCAGGAAGCAGCCACAGGCTGGCCGTCCTGCTGCCTTGAGCAGCCGGCCAAGGGTGAAGCTTCTGCTGAAGGTGCTGTGGCGCTGGAGACCTCCACACTGAGAGGACTGGTCTTTGGTGTCCCAGGAGGACACAGGCTGTGGGAGTCGAAGGAGTTGACCACCCTCTCCAGCACGTCCTTGGTGCTCTGAGTGCACTGTGTGAGGAGGATAAAAACTGAGAAGTCAAGGAAATAGGGGAAACTCATCTGCATCATCAGGTTGTGTTAATGAAGGCCAAACAGGACAAAATGCATTGAAATGGTTAAAATGGTTAGTTTAGAGCTCATCAAGCACAGTGGAAGCAATGAAAGCAATGAAAGCACTGATGACGGTGTGGATTCGAATGGAGAAGCACGTAAGAAGGGAGATAGATACAGACAATGAAGTAAGCCGCTTCTTCTCGTTTTTTCTAGCTCTGATAAAAGGCAGAAGAGGAGTTACAGTGCAGGATCTTTTCTTGCTTACACATCACCATGCATGCACAAAAACAACCCACACATGATTCAAGAAAACATCCTGTCCAACTACAGAGAAGTCAAGAGTAAGATCGTCAGCCTTCAAACAACAGATCCATCCCTTGCCGAGTGAGAGTGAATGTTAGTGAGAAGACAATGAATGGTAGTGAAGCATGCACATTCACAAGTAAACCACAATCACAAGATCTGCCTGGACTTAGTCATATTAGAAGTAACAGGAATACAAAGCATTATATTAATAAAAAATAATGGTTGAGATGAGTATGATTCCACACGATGTATGTTACGAAAGAGACACAGTGAGTGGGCTTTGAAGCGATGTTGAGATTGGTTTAATACTCAACCCTACTCTTACCATCAACCGTCTACATGCAGCAACGCCCTTCAGGCTGTGCAGGAAAAAGCAAAATCCTGACAGTTCTCCTCCTGGCATGGTGGGATGGATACAATAAAACACTGAGAGTCAGATCATTCTTCCTGGGGTTAAAGTAAAGGCACATGAAACAGATAAACCCATTTAGATTCTTCATTTTACCCCACTGAATTAACATAAAATAAATCATAAAAACAGCTTAAAGTCTGGAAAGATGAACGCTGAAGCAGACTCAAAACAGAGACCAAAATACAAAAATAGTGTTTATTTAAAATATATAGGAACAACTTTAAGGTAAATAAAACAAGGTAAGAGATGTAGAGGTTTCTTTTTTTAAAGAAAATAAAACAGAATAGTTAAAAAATAAACCAGTTATTGAAGGCGTGTGACATGATCTGATAAAGTGCTGACACATAAAATACAAAGCAGAAAACCAGTTCTCTGTGTTCACACATAGCCACTCAAAAACACAAGCAAACCCAGTGGTACATTAACAAGGAGGTAGGAACAGCAACCTAAATGTGAAGGCAAACACAATCAACAATAAGTGTAACGATGTAACATGTTTAGTGTCCCACGACACCGGATTACTATAATACATCTGCAGCACAGTGACAGGCTAACTCAGCAACACTCGAACATATAGGTTTTATTTAAACAGCTCAATGGTGCCAAACAGTGCTACAGGTGGCTTCCAGGACATGTTGCTTCTCTTGCTCGAAGAACAAACTACACAGAAGTTTTATTCCAGCTGGCTTTGTTATGATTCATTCACTCTTCAGTTAAGGTTTCTGTTAAATGTCAGCTCTTAAATTAGCAATTACTTCTGTGCTTTATGTTGTGTGTCAGTTCCAAGGGACCACAAGCTGACTCCTGGTCATTTTACTCCAGCCCACTCAGGATTACCTTATATGACATTCATTATTCAAGATCAATCTTTCATAACACTGGACACACAGTCAAAGTACTGCATGTTTGCTCTGCTTGAGGGGCTGAGGCTGGAGGTCTGGAGGATGACGGTGTGGACACATACAAACAGAGGATAAGGCACATGGGGGGGGGCTAACAACAACAACACTGGAGCTATTGGACAGTCACGACTCAGGAGGGAGCACAAGCTGCTTCATCCTACCATGTGTGAGTCGTTCTTGGCTGTGAAGGGAGGCAGCTCGATCTCTGAGGCTGAAACGACGGGAATCGCTTCGTCAGGAAGGAAACCTCGTCTGTCGATCAAACTGGAGAACAGAACACAGGTTAACGTTAAAGCACGCTGTAACTGATGCTTTTATTTTGAAATGTTAATTATGCCTTTTAAAAAAAAAAAGGTATGTCTGGTTAAACAAACACAATCACAGATATAAGGGAGGGAGATCTCTACTAACCTTGGGGACATGGGTCCACATAATGTTGCACAACAGTTTGTGATTATACTGTTGTAAGTGTACGGGTTCCCAGAATCCTCTGCACCCTGTTTACTTGACCAGGAGCCCTTTATCTGCACAGCACGTACATAAAGTAAGCTATCAGTGAGTGGGTACAGCTTACTTTGAACTTTCAAATATATTTCAAATATTCATACTTACATCTTCATTTGTTGTGAGGTTGGAAGCTATCAAGTAAGTATGGAAGCCTGAGAGGCCCAAAATAGACCAGATGGAGAAGAAACAAATCACCAACTCCACCACAGTGCAAAAGGACGAGTTAAGGCATGATGGTATAACCAGCAGAACACAATAAAAACTGATCATAAAACAATAAGACAACATATGCGTGTGCAGCAGCAATTACAGAAAAGTCAATCAATCGTTCAGCTTCTTTTTTTTTTAAATTTGAGGTCAAAATGGCAGCAAACAAGCAACACGTGAAGAATCCAGAATGACACAGACATAAACTGTGATGTCATGCACATTATGCGTACCATGAGTAAATTAACTCACACCCTGTCTAAATATCCAAAGGAACCACTCAGTAGTCATGCAGTCTATATATGTCTAGCCACTGACATCATCTCACCGGGACATGAGGCAGCAAACCTCCTACTGGGAAGTCGTCAGCCTGAAAACACTGCTTTGCTAATGCTAACTCTCTGATCCTATTAAGCACGAGCTTACGCTGAAGAGCAGCAACCAGAATTGCAGTGTCAATAGTGTTACTTGTGTTACTTCTTGGCACTATAAAGTAGCAAGACAAAACAAACTGTTCTAATACACGGGTTCATTATGTTATACTTAAAAAATAAGGATATCTGGCAGGGCTCTCCTGGATGGCTTGAACAATGCTTTTGCCTGCTTGAGTTCCTGGAGAGGAAACAAACAAAAAAAAAATCATACACATGGAAATCTAAATTAAGAGTTTTAAGTGTGATCATCTTTATACAAAGTAGGAATACTTACGCAGGGTGATGTGTGTGATGACACAGCCAAATATAAAAGATGTCAGAAAAGACAGGGAGATGATGAAGCTGTAGAAAAAGCGGTAATTGCGTTTGCCCACACAGTTCCCCACCCATGGACAGTGGTGATCGAATCGCTCTGGGGAATTTAAAAAAAACGCACATATACCAGCAATTAGACACATCTTCCAAATAACAAAAGTAAAAGACTTAATACCCAACTAGACAGGAGTCAGGTGTCCATGAACAATCCTGGCTTTATTCAATTATTTAATTCCAGTGTAGTGACAGGTGGGCTAGATCTCACACTCTTGGTTGTGAGAAATGAAAAAGTTTATTGTGGGTTCCTTTGAGGATTTTTGGATAGAGACTTGAAGTAATCTAAATCTATACCTTGTATTACTACAGAACTTTACATTTGCCCGAGGGAAACACAGTCTATGGCTGCAAAAGCTTGTACAGACCCTCTCTTTATGGTGAACTACCTCCATCCTGCTACATATGAAGCAAACTAACAAAAGTTCCCCAGCTAAGCAGTGCATGCAGTTCCTTCTTGCTAGTCATTTTAAGATGCTCAGAATTAGTGCAGGTGGGTGAAGTGTTTACGTCTTACAAAATCCTTACCCACACAGTTGTCACACAGGCTGCAGTGGGAGGTCCGAGGGGGGCGAAACGTTTTACAAGTGAAGCAGTATTTGAGCTTTACCACCTGCTGGTTGATGAGGATCTCCTTGGTCCGCGGAGGAGGGCGATACGTAGAGGATCCTGAGGTATCTTAAAATAGAGAAGCACATGACGCAGGCTCACTGAGACTTCACTATCAAAACAGCCCGCCCCCCCTACAAATCCTTAAATAACACAATGACGAAATAATAAACACAAAAAAAATATAGGTCCATCTCTTGCAGTCTTCGCCTATCATAGAAAATAAGCTGCTTAGGTCTTTGCCTGCAGTTCAACAACAACATGGCCCTCACATATCCCCCCCCCCCCCATATGGCAAAGCTCTTTTACCCCATCTGGCCCACAGCGAGTGTGCGTGCATGTCCATGGTTTGACTTACCGATCTGCTTCTCTATGTCTGCTGCTTCATCTGGGGTCGCCCTTGGTAGGATGCCTGGATCTGTAAAGCTGGTTCTCAGCAGGGACAAGACCACAAATAGAAAAAGTACCCCACCTATCACAGGTATGAAGACGGTCAGATGCTTCACCAGAAATGGGCAACTGTCAAGGGGAAAAAAAAAGACCACCCATCTTTAATCCCAAAAGATAGAACACTGCCAACAAAATAATCATTATGGATCTACAAAGCATGTAGGATTTTGCTAGAAAGCATTTAAGGAAATGTCCAGGTACTCACTCGAATGCAAAGAAAAGGCCACATGTGACAACAATAAGGCCCAGGGTCAGAGGAAGGATGCCGCTTTGTCTGGCCACGATGATCCGTCCATCGCAGAAAAACCTGTTCTTCCCCGGGAACACTTCCCACTTCCTCCGGGGACGCTGCACTTTCTTCTCGTTGTGGTTCTGAGCCGACGAGGGCAACACCGACAGAGCCCGAGGGTCGATCTGCTGATACTCGCAGTTCTTCATCATGTAAACAATATCCACACGCCTCCCGAGGTACGCAAAAAAAGGCACAAAAGAAACTCTCCTTTGTCGACACGTTGTCCAGGGGAAAGCACTCTCAAGAGTCAGTCATTGTACACTGAGATTTTTGCTTGTTCGGTTAGCGTTCAGATGCCCATTCTGAATGCTAACGCTAGCTCGCTAGCTAGCGCACAAACAAACCCATTCCTGTCCGCTGCAGACTTTCACTAGATGAATTAGTTCGAGGCTAACTACCATGTTTGGTAGTTAAACCAAAGCCATTCTTAATAACAGATTATAAACTCGTCTTTTATCGCAGAATTACTCCAGTAAACGGGCTTCTGCTCAAGCTTCTTGCGGCGACTCACACGTTTCCTTTTTTTTATAATTACAGTCAGTACGTAGTGACGTCGATGCTGACGTACACACAGAGGACTCACCGCGGACTTGACACGGCTCAAACACTTCCGGTATGCGATAATATGATTTGTTAGATCGATTCATTTTCCAGCCTCTGTTAACTTATGATCCGTCTCTGGTGGCATATTGAAAGCTTTAACGTGTAAAGCAAACACACTCGCATCAGATATCATATTGAATAGAATTACTTTATTGATCCCAAACTGGGAAATTGTGGCGTTACAGCAGCAGGTTATCCAAACACACAATATGAGTAAAAAACACAATGTTACCAAATTTAAACACAATATAATATTAAATACAAAGTAAATAAGTACTAAAAATATCAAAACTAAGAATGGGAATATATACAACCAGGATTTAACTAAACATTACTAGTCTTAAATAGGAAGATTAAATATGGAAGATTGAATGTAAATGTGCAAAAACAGAGTCGTAAATGGACAGTATTGATATAAGTTAAAGTGCATGAGTGTAGACATTTAATAAGCAGAAACTACACAATATAACGGCGAGTAGACAGACAAATGAAGTGAACATGAGTGCAGGGATCATTTGTAAATTTAACATGTGCAGAACAGATTACAGTGAGGAGAGACAGATATTATCATGATGACAGTTCTCTGCTCACATGAGGTGAGCTGTTGTACAGAGTTATGGCCTTCGGTAAGAAAGATCTCTTGTATCTGTCCTTGTGACAGCGGAGTTGTATGTATATTATCTTCAAAACTGTAGTCTCACTAAGAAGAAGTGTTAAAAAATATTCACATTAAGAACACTTACAGCCGGTGTAAACACCATAACCTGTTTCTTCATGTCAAGATTAATTTTAAGATAGGCCTGTCTTTAATTTGATTAAATCCTTATTACGGGATGAGGAGGTGTCCTTATTTGAGAACAGCATTAATCTACAGGGAGATAGTGTAAATCAAAATCTGTGAAGACACAGTTTAAGTGGGGACATTGTTTTTCAGCATTTTGATCTTCATTCAAAGACATTAGAATATTATGTGTTCATCGGGTTTGTTAAATTCCTCGTAGGATCCTTCCATTATACCATTAGTCTATAAGTCTTTTCTATATTCTCACTTTGCAATGATGGATAAACCTCAATCTGTGGTATATTGTATCGCTCTGCAGGAAGCCAAACAAGTTACAGACGACAGTAAACGGACAAAAAATACAGTCCCAAAAACGTCATCAACATATCCCAATTAAAAGAGGTAAACATAAGTTGACATGTTTCAGTAAGCTGATGGTGTTAATTGTGTCTGCAGCAACCCCTGCACCTCTACTTCCCTCCTCCATGAAGCGGCCTCCTGACAAAATTGAGAGGGATTATGGAGGAACCCACAAAGGCGCCAATATTTGGTTTAATGCTACCACTTTCCCCTTTCGAATCTGGATCTCATCTTTGTTTCTCCCTCTTTCTCTCTGTTCCTCCTTCCTTTTTTTTCTCTCAAATGAGCTAAGCATGTTGTTATGCACATCTTATTATTCAGAATTTGCAGCAGCAGTTTATTGCACTCCCCTGCTGTTTCTCTTATCAATGTTGGCATGTTCAGAAAGAATTAGCCTACATGATTTGGCCCACCAACTGTATCATAAAAATAAACCAGATGGATACAGTGGATATTTTGGGCAGTACTTATAAATACGTTATTAGCTACATGACAAACTGAAAAGACATTTTGAGACATTTACTAAGAAGGTTTTAGGGTCCCCACTGAAACATAACTAACTGCCCCGTTGTGACGTATCATCATCTCTCAGTCTTTACAAACAGCTCGCTGGTGACCCACAGGTTTTTCATTGACCTCTTTGTTAAAGAGGTTTTTTTTACCACCTCAAAGACCTCATCACAGACCCTCTCCTGGACCACATACAGTTTGCTTACAGATACAACAGGTCTGTAGACAGTCCTGTCAACCTGGCCCTCCACTTCTCCCTAAGTGTCTGGACTCAGCAAGAATATTCTCCAGGGTCCTGTTTGAGGATTTCAGCTCTACTTTCAACAACATAATCCCGGCTCTGCTACAGGACAAGGTCTCCCAGCTGAATGTGCCTGACTCCCATCTACAGGCAGATCGCTGACTTCCTGTCTGGCAGAAGATAGCAGTTGAAGCTGGGGAAACATGTCTGTGACACCATCAGAACCATCTTTCTCCTCTCCCTCTACACCAGCATCTTCCCCTCCAGTTTCTTCTTTTTTAAAGTATGCTTGTTTTAGGGACTGAGTGCAGATTGCTGAAATGACCATTACAATCATCTGAGTTGCATTTCATTGTTTCATGAACAACAGCAACCTCTAGTGGTTTGAATTAAATGTCATCAGTGTACTAAAAGACAAAGAAAACCTGTTCATACAAGTTGCATTAAAAAAAAAATTTAAAAAAAACTTTTTATGTTTGAATGAACTCGGGATTGTTTTTCACATTTACTTTAATCTTTAAATTCAAAGCTAAACTTGCCAGTGCAACTTTGGCAGTTATTATCCTGTACATCAAAACACAATACAGCAGTTTTACATTTATGCCTAAAAAAGCCCCCCTCCCCCACATTTAAAGTAAACTTACATAGAGGATGATTTAACGTCAACAAAATGTTTATTTTTTAATTCATTCCCTAAAGTCCCAAAACTCTAACTTGGAATGATTTTTCCAGACATGCAGTGCAAAATGACTTAGGATAAAATTGTCCTTAGACTGTTGCAAACACCATTAAAACAGAGATGTGTAAATCTAATTTGTTTTCTAGCGCATGAATAAATTGGCATACAAAAAAAACCTTATTTAAGTCAATACTTTCTATGCAGGACTTGGCGAAAAACTCCTAAAATGAGGCGGAGTATTGTTACTTTTCTCTACTTTGATTTTTTTTTTTTACTGAAATTGTGGCAAAAGCTATTTCTTTTTATTCTAAAAGGAATAAATAATGGCAAATCCTTTTTTTTTTTTACCTGGAATAATCTGCATTATACTATTGCAATGAAAATATTACAATTACTGGTATTTAAAAAAAAAAAAACATTTCTTATCATTCAAAGTTTGGTATACAGTCCTTCAAATAAATATTGCATTTAAAGCTCAGAGTAACAAACTATGTCCATGGCAAGAAGTTGCAATGCAGAGCGAGGCCCAGCAGCCAGTAAGAGAGGAAGTATCCCAGGATGCTTTGCGTGGTAGGAGAACAGGTTGTAAAGTGTGGCAGCAGAGCGATGATGGGGTTTTGAGGTTTGTGATCGCATCCATTTCTGGATTGAGTCTGTAGCTGCACATTGGGATTTGATGTTTTCCTCCGATGAAGAAGAGGTTCATTGAGGAGGAGCAGATGAGCACTGATCCAGAACGGCACCGGAGACGAGGAGGCCATGAATCTGGTCAGAACCTAAAATTGTTAGATCAAATAAATAACAGTTGTTTTTATTACAACCAGACAGACATCAATGTACAATGAGAACATGATTAGATGGTTGACTTACCTGCACATGCATGCACAAAGTTCCAAACACCAGAAGAACTGTTGAGTGAACAACATACACAAACACTCGGGGGTTGAACATTCCCGGGGTGGGTTTGTCAAGTCCTTTATTTGCACTTGTCTCCCAAAGTCCGAGCCTCAAACACAGCTCTGGATTAGCTTGAAAGTATGCATAAGCTGCCATGATGCCGAGGTTAGCCATCGGCAGAGCCAGGATGAAGTTCGGTATCTGCCTCAGCTCAAAGTAGCGGAGGAAGCCCACATCCCAGTACACATCCTGGATGTGAGAGTAAAGCAGTGGGAGTGGTCTCATGCACCAGAGTGGTGGTGGACCGTTTTCATCTGGGACTCGGTAGCCCTTTCGTTCAGCCAGTGACAAAAGAGGAGGGGGAATCCGTTCCAAGGAGACGGATGGCGTGCAAAACGTCCTGTACCCGTAGTACTGGAAAGCACAGAAGGGAATAGCGATTATTGCAGTTCCCAAGAGGGAGGTTAGCAAGAGGCGGATAATGACCCAAATATATCTGAAGACTTTACTATGGCCTTTTGTTGTTGTGCGATACACACGGATCTGGGAGATGGCGTGCAGAGATGGAACATAGAGTAGAAATCCTATGTTAACAAGTCCATTGGATCGTGCTGCGGTGGCTATGCTGAGGGCCAGGCATGCTCGGAGAGTGAATCCTTTCTCCAGGAGGAACAGGCCGCCAAATGTTAGCGCCGCAAACAGGCTCTCTGAGTATCCAGCGGTCATGAAAACGTTGGCTGGTGTGATGCAGTAGAGCAGGCTGGAGAGAAGAGCGAGACGCTTGTCCTGTAAAACGATTCTGCTCAGCGCGTGCAGGGCCACCACACTCAGCAGGAAGAGGGCACTGTTGCCCAGAGCAACTGCCACCAACAAACGCCCCCGCACGCTCAGCCAGCCGCTTACGGGCCACAGGAGTGTGTCGGCCAGGCCTCGCAGGACCACGGGGAAGAGGGGGAAGAAAGCAAAGTTGTGCTCGTAAAGGTATCCTCTCTCAGCGATGAAGAGGAAGTGCTCTGCGTCCCAGTGCGAGAGGCCCCCCAACAACCACTCCACTGTGGAGTCCAGGTAGAGGGGCTCCTCTGTCCGCGGGGGCCTGAACGCATCAGCATCATGGTCAGGGATGGCAGCATTCAAGACAGCCTTAGGAGAAATGTTGTACAAAATTATAATTCACATTCCTTAAGATTCTCCAACACAGTTTTGCTTTCATGTCCTACTAAACCATGTAGTTTGTTTCCCCCTGAGGTCTATTCATTTGCCACCACATACAAACATATAAGGAGACCAAACAGGGGGTAAAAGGTTAAAACTAGGTTAAGACTATGTCCTCAGATCTAACAAGCCTTAAACTTACTTGTAGAAACAGCGACAGACATCTGGTGACTGTTGCAAACTCCAGAACTGCTCTGACATCCATAGTCATTGATGTGACGGACAAGATCTGAACAAGCCGGTTTTGACAGGCCTGAGCATTGTCGCTGCTACGAGACTCTCACTGCTGGATTCGTCATGTAGAGCATCACACACAGGTAGCTCGGAGACGCTATTCTGCACACGACCTCCTGAGACTTACGCCTTATTTACACGTTCGACGTAAATACTGTTCCTATAAGATTTACAGTCATCTTCAGACACAGTGTGTTTTCGCTCAGGTGCAATCTTTGTCCTCACATCCTCAGCCTGCAGCAGCCTAACTCGTTTCGAATAGCTCCTTGCACTTCCGGGGAAACCGAAGAATTAACTTCAAAATAAAAGCTCGAGCACCTAATGAAGAAAGCTTTTCTTGTTTCGTTTGTTTTTTTCCAAATCTGAAATTGTAGTTTTTTATCCTCAGCCCCGCGGCTTCTTTGATCACTTTTATATTGTTATCACGTTCTCCAGAAGTAGGGCTTCATACTGCTTTGTGGACATGTTTTTAACTGGTGCATGTTCTTCATTCAGCAGAGAAAATATAAGTAAACTTAAGTTTTTAAATAGATTACTTTTTATTTTTTTATTTCAATTAAAATGTTAATGAATTTGGGTTTTCTTGGCTTGTTTTTTTATCCATCATTTCTGTTTGAACCCTACAAAGGGTTTTAGAATCACATTTTCAGTGTTTATGACAAATGAAGTTTACAATCTTATGTTGTGGACCAGGGGTGGGAAACTGGCGGCCCGGGGGCCACATGCAGCCCCCATCAACCTTCAACGTGGCCCTCAGGACAATTTTTATATATAAATTAATTGGCAACATGAAGAAAACATGACAAAATCTGCCATGAAATCATGAAAACCAGAAATATGTCCATAATAATATTTGATCACTGGTATATGTTGAGTTAAATTTGAGACATAATTGACTAATCGTTTTTGTATCCTACAATTTGGCCACCGGGCATTGAGAATGAAATGAATGTGGCCCTTGCTGTGACCAAAGTTGCCCATTCCTGTTGTGGACTCTCGTATTTGGTAATACGAGTATTTGAGTCACTGATTGCTGAAACTCTTGGTAAGACGTTTTATAAACGTAGTAAAAATTTGTTTGTCCCATGGAATTTACTTTTTTGTAGTTTTTTTGTTAAAAGTTTCCTGAGCACTAAGATACATGTTTAAAATACATTTGTCTGAACCCAATGTTGAATTAATTCACAATAACTTTGTGAGTCATTCATCCACGAGAGGAGAATATTCCAGAAGAACAAAACCATCAAACAGCTTACGAAGATTTAATGTACATTTATTCTTACCACGTGGAACATATAGTATAAAGATTTCATACTGAATAAATGATATTCATTGAGCCAAAAAAGGGAAAGGGAGGAATTTACATGTTGTTTTAGCTACATAGTCTGAAATACAAATATGCAGAATCCATGACTGAAGAAAAATTGTCAAATGTGTACTTCATCTAGTTTATTTTTGTTGTACCGGGAGATAACAGGTTTGAGCCGTGTCTGGGACACTACAGAGCTGTGGAGAGACCAGAAGAGTGGGTCTAATCGGCGGGGACTTGAGGTCACAGACCAAACTCACATGTCAGCCTCAATCCCTCACTGATACAAGTGTGAGAAAAGTGACACAGACAGAGACAGACACAGAAAAGGAAGTGTAATGTACAACATTATATATACACCACAGCAAAGCTGTATTTGCAGTTGAAAACCAGTCCTAAGAGGTGATTTCTTTTCATAAGGGTATTCATACAATCAAGGGATAAGGAGGTAAGGGTGTTGTAGGTTCTTGATACTTTGGGGAAGAAAGCCATTTTCTTTTTAACACCAAACTAACATGACCTCAAGACTCCAGAAGAGCTTCATCTTCTGCTTCTGTGTGAAACGTGTTACAGAATGGTTGCACTCAAGAGCAGTACGGTACAGAAAATGTCCTACAATCTACTGCACACTGCACAGGCCTCCCTGGTGAAGGTGTCTATTGACAGCACTTTATGTACTGTCGGGCTGACTGGTGAGATTCCAACTACAGCAACTAGAACCAGTAGGCCACTTTGTCAGTCTGCTTCACCTCTTAACGTCAACCAGTTACAGACTCATTGTGCCCTTGAGGGGAGAGCTAGGGCACACTGTGTCTCCCAAACTCACTGTAAACGAGACAGCAACTTTGGTTACAGTTTTTGTTTTTCAGCTATTTATTATTTATTCATTTAGTCATCTTTATTAAAAAGTACTTTTCCCCCAAGTGCAGAACAGTGTCCTGACCGTGGTGCTCTGCTCCGTGTCGTCCAGTTGGCATTCATGTTGCGAGTAGTGTCACTTTATGGGCATCTCTCTGGTTTGTAATCCACCACAGCTCTGTGATTACTCTCCTCCAGCACATACAGCCAGGGGAGAGCTCAGAGAATGGAATCTGAAGGATTTTCATAAATTAAAAGACAGTCACTTGAACTTTTCTTGCCCCGTTACACACACAAGCCAAGATTTCAGGGAAGGGGATTCAGGGATAAAGAACCCCCTTACACCCCCCCCCCCTCCAAAAAAGTGGAGCCACTGCTCCCTACAGCTGTCATGACTGGCCGATCAAAAAGAGTACATCACAGATTACATGAGAAACCAGTGAGTTCATTAAGGGGGACACTGAAAGGTCGAGGAGGCGGGACTCGTGTAGTGTGAACTCTGAGTGGTTCTCCTCCACCTTGGCTAATGCGTGCAATGCTCGGGCAGCTCGCCGCATCATGTCCGGGCTTGTGGGCTCGAAGTGCATCCCCTGTAGGTGTAGCAGAGAGCTCTGGCTCTGCTGGAGCTGTGTGGCAGCCAGACTATCCTCCAAGAAACCCAGCAAATTACCCACACTGCCTTTATGTACAGCGATAGCTCGGGCCGCCATGGTATCACCCTGGGCCAGATTCGCCAGTAAGACCACAGCCATCTCCCTGCAGACTGCCACCTTCCTTTCGCCAATCAGCCGCACCAGGTTCCCGTACAGCTTCTCCAAACGGCTGAAAGGTGGAGTGGCCAGGATGAGGTCCACATTGTTGTCTTGGATGCTGAGCTTGCTTAGCGTCTCCAGGACCAGTCTTTGAGGGGACAAAGCACTGTGGGGGCCAAGGGTGGGAAAGGGGTCTTGGGCCTCTGCTGATGGGCAGACAGCCCAGTGGAGAAGGCCATCTAACAAAGGAAGGCAGATGCTTTCTGGGTAGATGGAGAGGTCCAATTGGCCTGAGATGTTCGCCAAAGTGACCAGTGTGTTCTCCCTAAGGAGCCCCAAACAGTCCCACCACCACTCATCCCTCTGGCCCACTCCCTCGTCTGAATCCTCGTCCTTCTCATAGGTCAGTGGAGCCTGTTTGCGCTGCGGGTGTCTGTGGTGGAGAAGGATCAGGCGTCCCAGGAGCAGCAAGAGTCCTGGGTGTTTGGACATTTCGTGGTCATTGCCTGGCACAAAGGAGAGGCTGCGGACAATGTTGGAGACACAAATACAGCGACGGGCTAAAGAATCCTGCCAGTTAGCCAGCGCAATGAGTGGCCCCTCGTCTTTACTGTGAGGCTCGTCTTCCAGGATGGTTCCAGTCTGCTTCTTTGTCTGCATTAAAATACTGCCGGAAGAAAGGATGGGTCCGTTATTCTCCTGGTGACTTTTTGCGTCTTTCTCAACCGTCTCAGAATCAGCTTTCCCCTCCTCCTCCTCCTCCTCCTCCTCCCTGCTAAGCGAGGGGCCGGCCTTCTCTGACTCTGCTGTTTTCTCAGAGGGAGATGTCTCAATTGGCCTTTCCATTTCATCCTGGGGCTTACTTTTGTCTTCTTCAGCTAGCAAACAATTAATTTGTATCTCATCTTCAGGGAGTCGTCGCCTCAGAAGAACTTGAGGCACAGGAAATCGTTGTCGTGGTTCCAAGAAGTCTTTGCATGGTTCAAAGTGAGTCTGGATGTGCTCTGTGGAGTCTCCCCCTCCTGCACTCCAGTGAAGCAACCCGCTATCAAACTCTTGCACTTTGCCTTGGTTCTTGGACTGACCAGCCACGAATGGGTCTTTCTTTCGTACCACCTTAAGGGGAAATTTGTCATACTTGCTGGACTGTTGAGGTCTCTCGTGATTAGCTGAGGATTGAGATGAGCCCCTCTGTTCTGATGAAGAAGCCTTGCTCTTCCTCTCCTCATCTTCAGTCTTCTCATCCTGACCCTGAAGCTCCTCCTCTTCCTCCTCTTCTTTCACATCAGCAGGCTTCTCCATTTCTCCTTCCTCCTCCTCTTCATTCTCATCTTCTTCCTCTTGTTCCATGCCTTCTAATTGTGGTTCCTCTTCTTCCATGCTCTCCCAATCTTGTTTCAAGGCGTCAGGATCAAGTAGTGTCCTCTGGCCAGGGTCTCCCACCTCATACTCACGCAGAATGCCAAAGATTTCGATGAGGCAGCGTCTGAAATATTCAACCACCAACTCTAGAAAGCCGGGTAACTGAGAAAAAACCAAACATAGAAAAATATGAGACATGATATGCAAAGTTTAATTCTTACAAAACACAATTTAGGATTTTTTGTTTAGTCTCACCGTGTTGAGATCAAAGGTGGAAATACTGTTGTCATCATACAGGAGAATATTGATGGTATCTAAGGCCCACGTACTCTCAGCCAATAAACCAGACTTTAGTGACATCATGACTCTCCAGGCCTCCGGAGTTCCTGAGAAACCAAGACACAAACACACAGTTGGTATCAGGTACTCTATTAGGAATATCTTAAAACAATAAATATGGGTAAAGCAACAATAACTCCTGCTGTCAATAATAAAGAAGGTCAGCATTACAAGATGGACATACCGATATCTTTAACGGTGAGTCTCCGTCGTGGTTTCAGGACAGGATGGCTGGCTTCTGTAGAGCCGGGGGGAAAAGGCATGTCTCGCCTTATTAGAGGCGACTGCACCGGAGGGGGCACTATGTGAGATGCAGGTACTGGAGGACCGGCCTTCTGCATCTTCATGACTCCGTGCATGTAGGGAGATTTACTGGGTGATGTCCTGCTCTCCATTGGGCGAGGCATGGAGGTTGGGCTGGACACCTGTGGAATGTGGTTCTGCACGCCCTGAGGGGGCTGGTAGTTGGACTGTACCGAGCGAGGCATCGGCTGACCAGGCCCTGATGGACCATAAGAAGGTTGCCGCGATCCAATCTGACCCCCCCACTGGCCGTCATGGTTCATGCGCTGCTCTGATGGCATCATCTCCTCTGAGCGGTTCATACCAGGGTAACCTGTTCCCTGAGGCGGGCCCCCAGGGCCACCCTGCCGGCTCGGGTAGTTCTGATAGTTCATGTCCCTCGGTCCTTGCCACATAGCTCCCTGAGGACCCTCGGGGCCTGACTGCATCATCTGAGGGGGCATGTTGGGCTGAGCATTGGGCCCTGCTGCTGGCGGCATCCGATCCCGACCAAAGGGGAAGGGAAACTGATTGCCTGGGCCGGGCGGGCGGCGATCTGAGCCGGGGAAAGGCCCGCTGCCGCTGTATTGATTGTACGACTCCTGCTGTCCTGAAGAGGGAGCAGAGGCACCTCCTTGCTGTTGTTGCTGCTGCTGAGGTGGTTGTTGTCCACCATGGAAAGGTCCGCTGTACTCTGACTCGTGACGTTTTGATGGAGGATAACCGCCTTCCACAGGACGCTTATAACTCTGCAGATAAAAAAAAGGAACAGAGACAATTACTTCAGACTTTACCATTTTAGTATAAATGTTAAGATCAACATTCAACATAAAAAATGGCTTAACATTAAATCTTTTTTTGTGTGTTGCATTTAATTCACAAGTTAAAGATAACAGTGAGTTAGAGCAGTGCAGATGGATCACTGACCTGTTGTTGTGGGTACAGTCCAGGCTGCTGATTTGGGTAGGAGCCAGTAGGGGGCGTTCCCTGTCCAGGATACTGATTACCATAGGAATCATGACTGCAAAAAATGATGCCTTGTCAGTATGACCATGAAAATATAATGCATATCTATCTCACTGGATTAAGACTCATCTGCTCTCATAAGCTCATCTTTTACACTTGTTAAGATATACACACAGTTAACATTAAACCAAATCAAAACTATTAAAATCGTTATCAACTTCAAGTATGATGTATGACTTTACATTTCTTTTTCATTAAATATTTTGAGCACTTGTAAATTCTTTGTTTAAACCACATGTACGTTCTTAGTTGTACTGCTTGATAGATGTAAACTAATGCCTTAGACTTATTTACATTACACATTAAAAAGATATGTTGAAACTTGTGTTTCAAATACATGGGCCAGACGTGGCCATCGAACAGGCCGAGGGGGTCTGGCACCGTGTAGTTCCTAGAGCTTTTTGCATTCTTCATATGGGATGGAAATGAAGTATTGTTGGTTCAGCGCGTCAATCAAAGGTTTGTAGGTGTAAAGCAGAAAGCCCTCCCAAATAAGGATGTGATATTACAAAATACATTTTAAGTTGAATGCCGCTGTCTCTGCTAAGAGCACCACAACAACATAATATAAGAATAAACTAAGGCATGTGAAGTGACGATTTTGAGTCAATAATCAAATACTGACAATTGTAAATATAGTGACATCTTACAGCTAGAATTCAAAATATAAAGATTATCATTTTGGGACGGTAGCTCTGAAACCAAAGACTCATAAAGATACTGTAAGCGCTACGTGAACTGACCGTGGCTGCTGTGGAGGGAAGCGATTTGGCGAATACATCCCCGTGTCAGCGTTGGCAGGCATCATAGGGTTTGGCTGAGGAGCTCCAGAACCCATGTTGCCCTCTGGACCCAATCCTTGTTCTGATCTGGAAAGATGAATAATACACATGCTATGTTTTTAAATATTGAACTTAACACAGAAATACAAATTATGCTAAAAAGAGCTCTCTAAAAATGCTAACATGCTAAAAATGTTATGAGCACATCCTCAACATAAATACTTTAGTTTCTTGACAATGAATATAGTTTACCTAGTGCACTCTGATCCTGGAAGGTTTTTAAATTTATGGTGTCACGTAAGCCCATGCGGGCTGGGCATATAAATGTATGTATGGACAGGAAAACGTCATGATTAATAACCAAACATTTGACCACATCTTTCTTCATTTCATATCAGATTGGTTTTGATTGCATTTGGTGTTTCTTCCAGACAACATTTCAATTCCTGCCTGGTGCATCACCATCTCAAAGCATAGTATTCCAAGCACATATACCTTCTTTCTATTTAGTTTTCTTTACCATCTTTACATTTTTGTGCTGGTTTGTGTTGTCATATTACAAATGATGATCATACCAATATGTTTAAATGTATATTATGACCTTTGTTTTCTACTATTGAAAAACCAAATAAAAGCAATTCAAAGCATAGTATTCCAGAAACCATCCATCACATGCACATTATTATGCATTTCTAATGTTTTCATCAAATGTTTATAGATAATCTGCCCTGAAAAATCAGTAAGACAAACTTAACCTGAGCTGCACAGAAACTAAGACGTTTCAGTTATCATGACACGATGATGCTGGGTATGATCAACTGCAACTTTAATAATATTATCGTCCATATAATGATCTTTACCTCCTGTCGTAGCCTGGTCCATAGGGATACTGCTGTCTGGGCCCAATTGGCATCGTCCCCATGGCCCCTGGCGGTCCCCTGTTGAATGGTGGCTGCTGTTGCTGCTGTGGCAGTTGCTGCTGCGGTTGTTGGTCACCTACCACGCTGTTAGGGCCCTGGTTAGTGGGCAGAAACTGCTCCCCAACTAGAAATGTATTCAGTAGGGAAACTCATTAGAACTTTAGGGTAATCAAGAAAATACTTTAGGTTCCTGAGATAAAATGAACCATTGAGTGTGCCCACCTTTCCGCATGTTACCAAAGGGGTCCTTGTTGGGTTCATAGGCGCCCATTCGACCTTGCATGTCTGGTGTGTTCATGCCCGACTGATAGGCGGAGTTTGGCGTCATGTTTTTCCTGGGGAAAGCAGGGTCATTTCCTTCAGAGAAGGGGTCCTGCAGGTTAACACTGCTCCTACAGAAAAGGACAAGGGAGGGGGACAAAGATCAGAAAAGCGGGAGAGAGTGAAGGCAATAAGAATTCCGTTTTACCGGTTAACAATATTCTCCAGAAGTTATGATCAACAGATGGTATCATCAGTTTAAAGAGAGTCACCTGGAGCCAGGCGGCACTGGGGGCATCTGGGTATGAGGGGTGGAGGCTGGGGTAGGAGGTTTTAGGTCTCCTCCTTCAGCCATGGAGCTGCTGGTGGACTGTGGTGTTTGAGGACCCTGAAGAGAGCCCGACCCCGCTGTGGAGCAGAGGGACGCTTCAGTTTGAAAAAAAAAAAGAAAAAAAAGAGAGACAGACAAGAACATCAAATTAATAACATTTAAACAGTAAGTTTTGTCTTTCAAGTTTAAGTGAATAGACGTGAGTCACAACTGAAACAAGTGGTCATTTGGAAATATGTTATGGGTATGGCTCTTACCTGGAGAGGGGGGCTGGACCTTAGCAGCTTGGTTCTTTTTGTTGTCAGTAAAAATCTCAGGCGGAGGGTCCTCACCACGCTCGATTTTGCACTCAAAGGCATAAAGACACTGGATGTACTGTTTCTTTAAAGAACTGGCAGCACTGCTGGATGTTCCCACATTTAGGGAAGTGGCCAGATCACGCCATTTCTTATTCTTACTCACCTGGAAGACACAAACACATTTGCTTAATAGGAACTTAGGTAAGGGTCAAGAAAATGTTTGGATTTTTCAATATATTGCAGAACATAAATGCCATATTAACCTGAGCCATGCCTCCAATGTCTTTTACTGACATATACAGGCGGAAGAGATCGAGGGGTTTTCGCCCTACAGCAGGCAGGTTGGTCATCGGCATGGCTTTCTCATCAATGAAGGCCAAATAGCGGTCCACCCACATCTTCCTGTCCGGCTCTGGTCCCAACTCATAAAGGCGTGTTATCTTTTCATTGGTTGTGGTGGAAGAGTTAGACTTCTGTTTTGAGAAATAAGAAACCCATTTTAAAACACAGTAGATGAACCAAAAAGAAGAAATTAATTCAAATGTAATGCGGAAAAATACAACATTGTATAATAGAACACCTTAGATTTTGTCTCAGGCTTTGGCGTTGGAGTCCCATCTACTTTGTTGTTCATCTTATTGTTTACCTCTGGGCTGGGGGCCATACCTAGAGACAAAGATAAAGCTATTCTGTGAGAAGTTCACAAAAAAAAATACAATAAAGCAAAGTACAGTCTTCACTGTAATTCTTACCACTTGAGTTATTGGCCATGTTGTGCCCCATTGGATAAGGGGATCCTCCTTGAGTGTTCATCATTCCAGGCATGTTATTCATGGGAGGGCCATAGGGTTGGCCGGAGCCCATCAAGCCTGGAGTCATGTTGGGGTAACCCGGCATCCTGGACGGGGGAAAATTATGAGCTTCTTGCATTTTCACAAAAGTAAATGTTTGATACAGGCTTCTTATAAGCATAAAAATCAATCTGAAGCCACATGTGAAGTAAGTAAAGGTGGGCACATGAGCATCCTCATAAACAAACCTGTTGTGCATGGAGTTGGAGGCAGGGTGCTGCATGGCTGCAGGGTCTTGGGGCTTCCTATTCATGCCAGGAGGAGGACACATTCCTGAGCCTACCTGGGGTGGCATGGCGCCCATGTTGGGAGGCATGTTTGGACCCATGTTGGGGCCAATATTAGGACCCATGTTAGGGCCATAGGGGCGGGCCCCCATTTGATTAGGAGGCATCCTTCCCGGGGGCATGCCGCCAGCATATGGTGGACCCCCACTCTGTCCTGCCATGGGGTTCATTGGACCCATTCCTGGCCCGGGATAGTTAGCATTGGGCATGTTGCCATAGCCAGGCTGCCGGGGATAACCTGAAGATGACATTGAAAACATAAAAAACTAGCAATAATAATCACTTGTCAGTAAAAAGATCTGAGAAACACCCAGAGTTTTTTTGGTTTTCAGCATTTAAAGTGGATAGTTACAGCTGAGACACACTTGTCTTTAAGAGCTGTGTTAGGCCGACTTTTTCCCCCTACGGTGTGCTAGCAGGGAGAGCTATGCACCCTGAGCAACAAGCCTTCGTCACAGCCTCAGCTCTACTGACAGGAGGCTCTGCTACGTCAGCTGACTCTCTGCTTCAAAGCTATAAATAGCTGCAACAGAGTCAGAGGGAGGGACCAACCATAGCATGCTATTCCTATGAGGCAGGGAGACATACTCCATGTGTTTGTCTACTGGGAAACGTACATTAAGAAACTTCACAAATGGATGAAAACTGGAAGTAAGACCTCTATAAAACAAAGTTATAGCTTAATAAAAAAATATAAAAATGATTCACTGGAAGCCACTTTTCCAGATTGTCTTTTGAAAACAAGATAATTTCAAAACAAACAAGGCCTGTCTTTTTAAGGCAAACCCTGACAGGGACAAGTACACACCTTGGGGGCCATATTGTCCTCCCTGTTGTCCATAGCCTCCCATGGAGTTGTTCTGCTGATATGGGCCCATCCCAGGGTGCATCTGCCCTCCTGAGGACTGACGAGGAGACAGTGCAGAGGCTGACTGAGGAGAACCATAGGGGGGCATCTGAGGGTTTCTCTGCATAAACCCTGAAAAGGGAAGAAAGGGAGACAGTGCTCAGAATCAAGTGCCACGGAAAACACCCGTGTTGCTGTCCAGTGACTCAGTAAACAGTTTAGACTGTAGCATACCTCGGTCCTGGGCCATAGGAGACTGGCTCATCGCAGGGTGTAAACTCCCATCTGACTGCACACTTGATGGCCTGGGAGGCATCGGGGTCCCTAAAAATATATATTTAAATTAATTTAGCGTGAGTCCAAGCCACTGTTGTTACAGTTTTGCTGTTATTGTTCTAAAAAAGAAAAGGGAACGAAGCAGGAAGTTAAACAAGTGTGGTGGTGGTTTTTGTTGAACTATTGTCAAACAAGTCCCAAACCACAATCTTTAAACAATTTAGAACATCTCCAACCAGAGTTTTGAAGAAGTGTGATGATAGAATATTCTGAGAGGAGCCATCAAAAATGCTTTGTATAATCATTTACAAGCTCAGATGAAATTTTAGAAATGGAAAGTAGAGAATTTTTTTATCACAGTATGTTGACGCACTTTAAATCCACTCAAGAGGGAATCAGGAGAATCAGGAAAAACAGGGTAAATAATTTAACAATTTCATTTGAGTTAAGATTTTAGAAATGTAGATACTTAAACAAAACTAATAACAGCATCGATGTTGCTACAGAGTTATTTTCCTTTGAATTTCAAAATAGCTGTGATATCTCAAACATCAGCATCTTGAATTTTGCTACCTATCGTGCCACTTATTTGGCTGAGTGAGAGGTAAGCCCACCTGGCATGTTGGCGGGTGAAAGCGGTCCTGTGCGGGGTGTGCATGTGCCGGCAGGGGAGCCAGCCGGGGAGGGAGAAGGTCCCCGGATGCCTGGCAGGTGGGGAGACGTGTGGGGAGAGAAGGGTGACTGGGCCTGATTACTCTGCTCGCCCTGGCTGCTCGACACGCCTGATGTGCTCACACCTGGACTAAGGGCTCCCTCTGTACCTATCGGCAGGTCGTCGATGGAGCCCGACAGGTCCTGAAAACACGTAGAGGAAGAGCAGCTCTAGAGTCAACAATTATAAGAAAGGTGAAAAAGAGAAAGGGTTATAATATATCTTATTACAGTGACAGTATGCTTTATATTTTTGATCAAATGAATCCAAAGTGCCTTTCTTTATCCCCCATACTTGCTTTCCTTATTTCTATTGTTGTTTAGATACAAGTGGCACACATTCAAAAACTATGTACAAACAGATTCACACCCACAGACCCAGAGGCCTTTGTCCTTATTTATCTTTAAAAAAAACAAAAAAAAAAAACAGTGTGCATTAGTGCCAGGGGTTGTCATGGTTACGAAGGTTTGTAGGATGCGAGCTGAGTCAGCATGTAGCAGCCTTGCCATGTGATCTCAGTACACAAACAAACTCTCTCCTACTTATCTCAGACTTCTCCATTTACACAGCAAATATTCTACTAGTATGAGCCTCACAGCTGTTTGTTAAAAACAACCACTGACAGGAAGCCGCACACAGAGTTGAAAATCGGGGATTGTGGGGAATAGCCGCCACCAAGAGGACTTTAAAAGTCACACTTAATTTTTTTTATGAAATAAGGCTCAAATTGTTGTACATTTTCTCAGCTTAAAATAAATATTAACTACTGATACACAAGGAAAACTATGACACGCAAGGTTAACGAGCAAAATCAGTATTAAAAAGGCTTTTTCTGTTATGTGAGTGACATAACAAGCAGAACTGACCGGAAGGCTGGAGGGACGGCCTTGGCTGTCATCTGGGCCAGTTTTAGGCTGAGAGGATGGAGGGGCGTTGGACTGGAAGGAGTCCTGGGATACCTCCTGAAAGATATTAGAACATGTACTTAAGTGTACTGCAGGAATAATCAGAAAATGTGTTTTTAAAGAAAAAACACACAAACAAAGATACATTTGTATGATGTATGTTGTCCCAGACTGAGGGTCTTACTTGCTGTTGGGGAGGAGGAAAGCGCTGGTAGGGTGACTGTTGTGCTTGCTGCTGCTGCTGCTGCTGCTGCTGCTGCTGCTGCTGAGGGTTCTGGGAATACGCTGCAGGTTGGCCCTGTGGGTGTTGGCTGTGTCCTGGTGGCTGCTGTGGAGGCTGCGACTGAGCCTGCTGTTGCTGCGAGGGGGGCTGCTGAGGCCCCTGTGTGGATCCTGTGTAGTTGGACTGGCCCTGTGATCCAGGGGCATCCTGGGAACTTGGCGGCTGCTGGGCCTGGCTGGGAAGACCCTGCTGCTGGGCGTAGAGGGACTGAGCAGACTGTGGGGCTGAGGTTTGGGAATAAGGTGGTTGAGACTGTGGGGGCCCTTGGGGTTGGCCTGGCAGTGGCCCCTGTGACTGCAGGGGCATGTGGGGCTGCTGATAGGGTGGCCCTCCCTGGGGGTGTTGGGCAGAATTTGGCGGAGGATGGGGCTGCCCTGGGTAAGGTGTCTGGCCACCCGGTTGTCCTGATGGGGGCTGGCTGTATGGGGTTTGCTGCTGGCTCGGATGAGGAGCCTGGCCAGGCTGCCCATAAAACGCTGCCTGGCCCTGGGGACCATAGCCTCCTGGTCCCTGCTGTCCAAAAGATCCCATCTAAACAGGTACACAAACATGAAGGACTTCAATACACTGCTGATAAAATATTGATCTTCTCTTTACATCAGACACTGATGACAACATGAACACAATAAGGACTGATTGTGTTAGATTTTGTGAATTACCTGTGGACCATACGGCATGCCACTCATGTTTCCAGGTGTACGTCCTTGCATTCCTACTGGATACCGCTGTGGACTTGGAGGGCCATAACCCTGACCAGGGTAACCGGGCCCCTGTTGTGGACCTGTAGGAGGCCCTTGCTGTGACTGCTGGCCGTATGGACTGCCTGCCACATATGGTTGCCCTCTCATTTTTGCCATTGGATCCATGGAACTAGGTGGCTGGATAAAAAAATAATAATAATAACAACAATATTAGGTGAAACAAAAACCAACTGATCGCAATTCAAGAGGCCAGAGTGAAAACTTAAAGGCTCTTTGTTGTTACGCAACTTGGTTATGCTATTGCAGTACTTGTTTTGAAGTGAATAAAACACTTGTCTGTCTTGTGAAAGTTGCACGCTGCAATGTACGTAAAATAACAAACTTCGATGAATGAGGAAATGGCGCCTATTTCGCCTTATTTCCCACGGTCATTACTCTGCTTTTCTTCACCTCACTTTGCCATGGTTTCGGAAGTCAACAGAGCTATATATATCTACTTTCAAATGGAGGGCAGCCTGCCCAATCTTAAACATATCCCAGCTGTGCTCCTGTTTTGAGTCTGGTCCAAGAAGCTTTTTTTTTTTTTTTCCCTGTGAGAAGGGAGTTTGGCTCTGAATGAATGACACCAGAAATGAAGGAAGTACTTTCACAACACCCAGAGAGAGTGAAAAAATGCAAAAGAGCATACTCTGTCTGTAGCCCAGCAGTTAGTCTACAATATTCTCTCAGGTAAAAGAGGTTTTATACTGTCTCACATTTATGATCCTATTTCCCCTTACTTAAAAGATTTCTATCAGACATTAAAGACTATTGGATAATATGGTAATTTCTTCAAGAAACTTCAAATCATCTTGAAACTTAAAGTGTCCCCTCACATTACATCAAGTGAATTCCCCTGTGTGCACTTGGTGGAGAAGGGCCTACTCGGCTTAACAACAGCCCTTAACAAAAAATATGCAAAATGCCTTACATGACATTTTGCAGATCCAAGATAATATGGTGAAATAAATAAGAGCTGCACATGGCTAATCTGCATAAGACAGAGAGGAAACTCCCTTGGCTGGTGAGAGATGGTGGACTGCCTTCTGATTGGCTTGGGGGGAGGATTGGGGGGGAAATTCTTTGCAGTCACACAGTCAAACTTGTGTGGCATGCCAGACACAGCAGCAACACACACACACACACACACACACACACCTCCTCCTCACAGGCAGAGGTCACATTTGTCTTCACTACAGTGATACATGTACAAAACAAAAAGGTGTCTATCAGTGTTTTACTTGTTTGTTTATCTAGTGAACATCAAGGCTAACAAAAAAAAGTTGTTATGCAAATCTTCAACCAGAAATGTCATAGAGCTGCATGTGGCAACCCTTTTTAAACAACCCTCGTAATACTGCTGTGTGACTTTTAAATTGGATTTGATTCAAACAACAAACAAACAACAAACAGTCATATAAAGCAATGCAGACCGCAGCTACAGTGGGAGTTTACACTTGAACTTCAAGCTCTGATGACAATATCCCAAACAAACTGCATTCATGTTAAAACAAACCAATATTAATTGGCCAATTCTTATTTTATAAAGATTAAATTAAAGATATGAAACCACATTATCTAGCTAATCAAACACTGGATGTTTTGTTAAAAGTGGAAACTAGAAGGAGAGGAAGATTGAGGAAGCCATAGCTGACCCTGTGATGATTAATGCTGTGCTCTTATCAGCAACTGTAACCCAGCATTACATGTAAGTATAAATGGCCATGAGCAGCGGAAGAGGAGCCAATCAGATTTCAGCTCGCATGTCAACCAAAGACCAACTATCTCCTGGCTTTGACAGCAGGATTTTACCTCCACAATTCAAATCCCAGTGCAAACTGCAATCTGCAGGCTGCAGGCACTGCCTCCCTCATATCTGACTGTTTACAGGCAGCATGCATTTTAAAGCAAAGCAACTTGTTAGCAGAGGTCTGGCTATTTTTATTTTTTTGTTTGTTTTATATGGTTTGACATTTAAGTATTTTATTGACTTAAAAACCTGAACCTTGGTGAACCATTTAGCTGACCTTAAGAGGCTGATTCTCCATACGACACATTCCGCAAAACACAGCTTAATGGGCAAGAAAGAGGAAAAAAAAAACACAACCCGCAATGTACAAACAAACTCTTACAAACTAACAGGACTCTCAATATACCCGTGTATTGTACTTACATTTCCACACTGGAACAGTAACGCATAATGCTTGAAAAGGAAAAGCTAAAGAAGGAGGAAAAAAAAAAAAAAAAAAACTAGCCGTAGCTGCTCGGTGTGTGTTTTCTCCCCTTTTCAAAGTCGGGGCCTTCTTGACTCTCTGAACGTCCTTACATCGTTTCAGCAGCCTGTATCTACTTCAAGCGGCACTCTCTCATGTATACGTTCAGGGATAACATTCAAAAACAACACATATAAAACGATTTGGTGTAAAGAAAAACCACTACACGACAGGCAGCCATTTTAGAGTCTTTGCGAACTAGTATGAGACAATGGCTGGCCTGCTACGTTGTGAACTAGCTATGAGGAGGGAATGAGACGTGCTAAAAAGGCTCACATCATGTTTCCTGCTTTTATATTTTACCTGGTTTCTAGCTAATGGCTGCCCGGTGCTTCCCGGGCTCGACTGGAGATGGGTTCTTTGTTGCCAGCCCGGGTTGCTCCCTCCGTACAGCCCGCTGCTGCCCATGTCTGCGGGTCCCTTACTAGCTCCTTCTGGGCTGCTGTAGTCACTGGACGGGTAGTTTGGATAAGCCCGCGTTGAGCTAGGAGAGGTTAAGAGCTTGTTGAGTGTCGGCGTGGATGTAGGCTGAGGGTTTCCAATGTTATATCTCTGGTTATTGTAAGATCCAGCCATCGCCGTGGGTCCTCCCGCTGGCGGCTGCTGCTGTTGCTGCTGCTGCTGCTGCTTCACGTTAGCTGGCTGCCCCCCAGCTGTCGGCGCCTGGTTGCTGCGAGGGGAGTTCATGGCGTAAGCTTGGCCGGGATAAGGAGTCCTATTAGGGAACGGGTTGTAATTGTTGAACTGGTGGTTTGAAAAGCCATGCTCGTGTGAATTAGGTTGATACGGGTCCATCATGTTGCTCGACTGCACGACCGGACCCGCAGCAGCTGCCATGCCAGGGCTTTGTTGTCCGCCATGTTGATGAAAAGGGGCCCGACCGTAGTGCTGACTGTATCCGTACGAAGGTGGAGGAAATGCGGTGCCGTGGTGATGCACCAAACCGGGGTGAATATTCCCTTCCGGTCCGACAGAGTCATTCTGGTTATTATTGTTAGCCCTGGGCGGGTTCCCATTCCCGTTCTTCATCTCAGGTTCCCCTCCTCCCCCTGCATTTCCACCGTCGGCCCCGTCCTGCGGATCCCCCCGGCCAGGCGATCCGCTGTCCAAGCCCGGCTGCTTTTTGTCGGACTGCTTCTCCCCCGGTACCGAATCCTCCTTGGGTTCTCGATCCGGCTTTTTGAGTTCGGCAGGCGGGCTAGTGTTTAGAGTGGCGGCGCTGGCGACCTGAGCGGCCATGATATTACCCCCCCACCACCACCACCACCACCTCTCTCTCCCTCTCTCGGCGAGTCAGTCACAATCAAAAGCTAGCATTGAATATAAATAATTGTTTATAACCATTTATCCTTGTGTCGATTCATTCCCACCCCTTACACCGGACCGAATCCGGCGGCCATTTCCCCGGTTCCGGTTCCGTTAACGGGTTACAGATATGATGGAGGCTCCATACAATGCGTAAAAAAGCGACAGAAATTGTTGTGGGAGTTGTGTTACTGAGCCCGGGTAGAGGCAGGGAGCGAGCCCAACCAACACGAGGCTCCGCTACATACAGCCATTTTACTGAGCCACACGGAGGTCTGCAAGACCCGGACTGGAGCTGCTCCAGTGCGGAGCGGACTGTTTGTCTTTACAACCTTTTTTTTTTTTTCCCCTTCATGCATAGGCGGAATATTTTATTCACTTGAAGAAAGTCTAATGTTCAAACAATTATTTCATGTTGCATGACCAACATAATGTAACATAGGAAACAATGCACTTTAAATAAAGCACAAAAAAATACGCATTTTGAATACCATGGGTGATCAATGGAGAGGGAGTATAAATCATTTATAAATAACTTTTTTTTTTTTTTTTAAATGTCTGTAAGGTGGATGATCCTCCTGAATCTTAAAGACCTATGGAGCACACTGGGGGGGGAAAGGGTTATATGAAATAGTTATGTAGCTTGCAATATGTCTTACTTGGAATTATTAAGGGGAGAAGAATGGTAATAGTCGTGTTTTCAATTATCATATTTGATCAATGGTGCTTTTCCAACTAGTGTTTCTGAGTGTTTTTTAAGCAAGCAAATGCAACACACGCAGGTTTTTCCAGAGCAGAAGGAGTAAGCCTTGCAGCAAACGAGACTACCAATGCACATTCCCTTATTCCCTCCCCTGCCTGCTCTGCTTTGCTCTCCTCTACCACCCCCTCTCTCCTCTGTCTGTCTCTCACTCCAGCAGAAACACTCCTCTGCCGAGTGTGGGGGGATGGGTGCACACAGACTCCAGCTCTCTCTCCCTCTCTCTCTCTCTCTCTCTCTCTCTCTGCCTGCTAACATTGAACTATGCCGTACAGAGAGGGGGGGGGGGGGGGAACAACCCAGACCTTATCTACCAGACGGAGGATTGCCTGAACAGTTTGAAAGTCTCACAACAATTAGAAAAATAGAGCAATTGCCCCCTTTCTCTCTCTGTCCTCTGTCAAATGATGCAGACATTTTTTGGCAAACCACAAAACGTTCAGAGCACACAGAGCAGAGCATAAGAAGTGTGTGTGCTGTGCTCAGGGAGTTTTTGTTTTTAAGGAATAAAATGCTAATCCATTTCAAGTTAATGAGGCGTTTAATTGTTCGATGTGTGTGTAGGTGCAAAATTCACATTTAAGCTTGCAGGTGGAACCACAGTGGAACTAGATTTCCTTTCGGGTTTCTTGCCTCACTCTCGACGCGCACGTAAGTACACGCGCGCGCACACACACACACACACACTTCCGCAAGGGGGCTTGAAAGGGAAGAAAAAAAAAAAAGACAGGAAGTACCAGTGAGAAGGCATACTTGATCACATGTACAAACATCGGAACACAACTTAACATTCTGCCTGACACACCCCCCTAATGCACGCAGAGTACAGAGCTGTGTAGGCAAAACAAGCAGTCCACATATCATTTCACATCGTACCACACAGGGTTAATGAGATTTCCCACATCAGTGCGAGCTCCTGAAGTGGATCACGCTTTATTTGAGTCTGACTTCAGCACTGCATGAGTCGTGCGTGCGCTCACACGAAGCCTCGTGATTGAATATGTGTACGAGGGCGTCTAGACTTTTTTTTTTTTTGTGATGAATTTTTACATTATAAATGAAGGTTTAAAGCTGGGGAAAGGAATAGTTATAATAAAGACAATTGGGGACAGTCTCCTGAAAGTTCAAAAGAGAGTTGAAGTTGCTTTTAAAACGACAGAGAGGATCTTCCATCCCAGAGACCAGACACAGGGCCAGTTGTGCAGAAACAGATTTAATGTAGCTTCCTCTCCCCGCCTGACTTAATTTTTCTGCTCCGGCTGCTGGGAAAAGATGGAACAGATTTTAGAGAATCCGGGAGGATTTGCAAACCCAAGTGCCACCTGCTGGACAAAATACCCACCATACATGCAAGGACTTTTTTTTTTTGTTGATGAAAGTCATTTCTACTCGCAATATGTCCGTGAGGTTGTTCAATCACTTTGTCTTTGTAAAAAGTTGGGTTGTTACGTCTAGCAGCAGATGTCTGGGATTTAACATTTATTCCTTCTACCCAGCATGTTTTCACGATAACAAAATAACCCAGCACAAAAAGTGGTGCAAATGACCGGTTATTCAGTACCATAATATATTCATGTGCTTCAATAATTTTACAAATGAAGTAGGAAATATTGCCACATAATGCCAACCAGCCATGATAAAGTTTAAGCTCATACTGTAAAAAAAAAAAAAAAAAAAAAACACTAGGTCGTCCTGTCCATTCCCATCTGCTTCTCTCACTCTCACACACGCACATCTCTGACAGGCCTGATTGTCCGATCCCATAATATTCCACAGCAAATCAAGGGAAATACATTTTCTGTCTGTTCGCTGTAACTTTCTGTCACACATAAACACGCATGGCGGGAGGGAAAGCATGAGGGAAGTCCTGTAGTTTCTAAGGAATATTCTTCTTCACTGATTGTAAAGAGGGAAAAAAAAACTCAAAGAAAGAAGAACATCTTTCTGGTCTTAATTTGTTCACAAATAATGTACAATAAAGTAATACCAATATGAGTCACTTTATTGTTTCATGATGAATGACTGTTTACATGTGCTTTGTAAATACAACAAACTCATTACAAAAAACACTAAATAAGGAGCTTTGCAGAGGAAAATAAATGTATTGTCATTTATTAAAGATGTCCTTGTCATCTTCAACAGAGACAGCAGTGAAGAAACACCAGCATCACTTAAATCTTCACCCAAAGAAAGTACAGCACTCATTCCCTTCAGTCCACCTCATTGGGATTTTTTTTTGTGGTGTGGTACAACCATGAAGCGTCAGACTCCACTTCTACACTGGTGTGAAAGGCCAGCAGTTTCCTCCTTTTATTTTGGCTCTTCAAATTAAAGGTCCATCATTTCCTCTGCCACAGTCTTTCTACTGGTTTCTACATACCGCTCCTGCACACCGAGAGTACTGAAAGAACTGTTAAGGAAAACAAAGTCAGAGTATTTCAAACTAGATCTTCTAAGGTTACTTTCAGCCCTATCAACCTAACGTCATTATAAACACCAGAGCTCTCCTTTTGTCAGCCACCTCCCTTAAATCTCAACGTTTGATTTGAAACCATGAGTCACAGTGAGTCACTGCAGCGAGTAGGTAAGGATACGAGTCGAACTGGAAGTCTGCCCCCACAGCCGCTGACATCATGGCCTGCAGATTCCTTTCCTCCAGGTCTCCAAAGCAGTAGCCATTGGCTTTGTCCACTGTTCGTAGGACCTGAATCATGCTCTCTTTGTCCTGGAGACAGAAAGAAAAAGCAGTTGAGAGGGGTTTCCCCTGGAGAAATTCACTGAAACTACCTGCTAATACAAATATGTGGGACAACTTTACACAGAAACCTATAGTATACCTGTTGTATGAATGTTAACCTTAACTTTTTTTAAATAAGCTAGACATGAAAATAGCGCCATACATCCCCAAACTTCTCCAATGCTCAGGGTTTAGCATCCTTTAGTTTTCTTATTGGTCGCTACCATTACTCTAGTTCTAGAAAACAGAAAGGCATCACAGCTGAGATCTTTTGAATTACTTGTCCGGTAATAGCGAGTGCAGGGTGGTCTAGACTTCTGTCTCTGAATATCCACACAGGACCATATCAGTCTCCATAAAGAAATAATGTCAGGAGACGAATACAGAGTGCAGACAGCTTACTTCCTTTTAACAGGCCAATCAATCTGCGCCAAATCAATACAGTCTTCAATTTGAAATGCTAAAAATGATTGACGATTCCTTATTGAGGAGATGAAATGTGTGGCGAGTGACTTTTTGAAATTCCTGGAAAGGAGCCATTTTGGCATACGGTGGATTCATGTTCAAGTGTGACATGTTAAGGACAGTTCTTTCCTTCTTTACCTCATACAGCTGCACTGATATTATGAAGGAATCCCGCCCCTACGACCCCTATTAACACGCAAATTGAGCATCATCTTTGTTTATAACTGAGCGATGTTTGATAAAGATCATCATGCTGCATTTGGTCTGTGACTGGTCGAAAGCTGAAGCCTCTACATTGAATGTTTTTAATTTATTGAATGGGAAATGTTCTTTCACCAGACATTATCTCTCCTTTGCCACCCCAAAGCACTCTTCATATTATGTGGCACTCTGCTACCACCATGGATTTATTATGTATGTGACTGACAGCTTCTGCTCTATTGCAGCAAAAAAACAACTGAATTCAGATCATTTGGCATGTCACAAAATCATAGCAACAAGAAGAGTGATGGCAGAGTGTGACACGTTAGCCACAGCTTTCAAAGTTCATCAATCAGGCAATATTTTACATTGTAAAAATCCCAACAGTAACATGGTGATGTTTACAATATATATGCAAGGCTTTAGATATGAATGGTAGCACTAGTGTTGCTATACAGGATTAGCTGTTTAGGCCTATAGCTATAGAATTTTTTGCTATTTTATACATTAGAACATGCAGGATTTGAAGAAAAAACACCTTAAGATTCAGTAGAAATGAAAATAAAGTTTTGTTATATTTGCAGAAAGTGTTACATTATATGCCTGAAAAAAAAAAAGGCTGTCTGCGCTACCATTTGACTTAAATGTATCAGGTTGACGAAAGCCGTGTTCTTTTAACCTCCCCCACACAAGTGCCCTGTTTGGAAAAGAAGATCCCCAGTGTATTCACTGTAAAGAGATAAGGTCATATTGACTAGCATGTACGACCAGCAGTTCCAAATCTGTGGCGTCACTGAGGGTTATTTCTCTGCAATGAGCAACAAGACATGTTTCAGACATACAGACAACAGTGTTACCTGAACATTAAGTGGCACAAATGAGACGAGACCATAATCTTGAATGACCCCTGCCAACTTCTCATTCAGCTTGCAGAATTTTTTGAAGAAGGGGTCTGCAGCCAGATGATCGAGAAGATACGTCAGATCCATGACCTCTGTGTAGAACTCAAGGTTGAAAGCTGCTCGAGAAACAGAAACAGGAAGTACGTTACAAAATGACTGGTGTGTGCATGAAAACAAAAGGTAATATCCTTGTTTACTTTGTGTGTGTGTGTGTGTGGAAACAATTGTCTGTTTGTCTCGTACCTAGTTTGCCATACTGTTCAATCAAGTCCATCTTGGAGAGGACGTTGACATGAGGAAGCTCCACATGCAGCATGGTGGACAGGGACGTACACAGCACAGATATAAACTTGGCTGGGTCAGCGCAGTAATGAGAGTCCACGAGGTGTACCGCTGTCAGCTTCAAGAAAGGAGAAAGTGAGGAACTGTAAGAATCCAAAATCAGTCTACAGATACAATACTTCACATTAATGAAGTAAATCAAACTCACCCTGAAATTCCACTTTCCCAGCTGTGAGAAAATGTTCTTTACTGAATTCTGATGTGTGTACAGCTCCACTTGTCCAGGACAGTCAAACAGAAAGTAACAGTCACTGTGCTGCTTCAGCTTGTTCTCCAACCAGTCCAGATTGGCTTCAACATACTCCATACAGTAAAGGAGCCCTCCATTTGGCCCAAGCTTCACACCGTCCATGACATCGTCCAGAGTGACCAGCTCTGAAATATCCACCCCACAGGAGTAGGGCAGTCCTTCGTTAGCTGGGTCCATGTTTACCACAACCACCTTGCGTCCCAGATGAGTGAGGAACTCTTGCATTCCTTGGCAGTAGGTTGTCTTCCCTGAGCCTGGGGGTCCGATGACCACTTGACCGAAGCGCAGATCATGCTTTTCTGCTGTCTGGCTAGACATGGTCTCAGTACAGAGGGGCCTGAAGAGGATCACATTAGATGAAGGCTGGATGTGAGGGGCCAGGAGAGGATCACATTAGATGAAGGCTGTGATGTGAGGGGCCAGGAGAGGATCACATTACATGAAGGCTGGATGTGAGGGGCCAGGAGAGGATCACATTAGATGAAGGCTGGATGTGAGGGGCCTGAAGAGGATCACATTAGATGAAGGCTGTGATGTGAGGGGCCAGGAGAGGATCACATTAGACAATTACAGTCAATTGTGTCTCAAGTTTAACTCAACATATACCAGTGATCATACATTATTATGGACATTTTTCTGGTTTTCATGACAGATGTTTTCTTCATTAATTGATACGTAACAATTGCACAGGGGCCACGTTGAGGGTTTATGGGGGCCGCATGTGGCCCCCGGGATGCCAGTTGCCCACCCCTGCATTAGATGAAGGCTGGATGTCAAATGGGACACATGAGTTGTCCCATGAAGCATCAGCATCCAGAATGCAACCTGACAGATTCACATTAATTAGCTTAAGATTTAGACATAAAAGGAAGTGAGGTAAGTCTTATTAACACTATGAAAGTAAAAACTCAGCTCTGCATGTGGAGGAGCAAGTAAATACAACTTAGAATGACAAACAACGTTACACACCATTAAGTTAGTGAAAGAAGTAAGAAAGGGAAGTTTATGTGACTAAATATTAGTACAACTGAGGTTTTCAGACATTTCTGACAATATAAGCGCCTCGCATTTTAATTTATTTTATAAAAACTGATGGTTAATTACCGTCTGCTGCTGTTTTGTTTGCATGCGCACATCGGTTGTAGCTAAATGGCTAAAGCTACGATAAAGTACATCCGGGTTAAGTTAACAGGCTGTCAAAATAAAAGTGCCGCTTCCATTCAGCATGCAGCACCAGAGACGGTTCATATACTACGCTGACCTCAAGAGTTCAACACATCTATTTTTATCATGTTTTTTCAACCTATTCTTACATTATTTATAAATGAGTATAAAAGAAGCATACACATAATAGGACACGTGTAATATAAAATGGGGAGTCAGAAGATTAAGAAATACCAGGAAGCCTACCAGTATACTGACAAAATCAGAACAAGATAAGTAAAGGTTTGAAAACATTTATTAAACAGACAGACAAATAATTGAATACAAATCCTATAAAATGGTTATAATTTATTTCTTTGTAATGTTCTCGGTCCAATGATGCCACCTGGCTGCCAGCCTCTGTATTTCATATTTGTGTTGGGTTGACGTCTCAGCAAGGTGTCCCCTTGATCTATGTCTTTGGGTTTGTCATACACTGTAGATATATGGAATTCTGTTTTGGGCTTTTTTACAGGATGCAAGCCCAATTTCTCTCCATGATATCTATAAAAAAAAAAAAGAATACAATAGAATTAAAAAATATATAATTGCATCATTGTCCAATCACTCGTATACCAAAACATGAATGCAGTAATAGATTTTTTTTTTCTTGAAGTTTATACATACCCAAAGCCTCTTTTACAACGAGGATGTTGGCCCTCATTGTCAAGGGCTTCAGGAATCCCAATCTGACTGTTTCCCAGCCCCTCACCATCCTTCCAGCCCTGTTTTTCCATCAAGCGACGGCCAAAGCCCTGAAAAACAAAAACAAGGAATAAACTCATTAAATATCTAATAGAGGCTACAGTAAGAAAGATTAAGTCAAATGAAAAAGTCATTTTCTTACTTTTGTGAACCTCTCAAAGTTGCCAATAGACTGACTGTGTCCAGCTCGATCTCCAAGACCCTCCCTCAGCCTATTTTCATAACGCATTCGGACATAGTCACGGGCATCCATGTCGCCTCCATCTGTTAGAGGGAGAGCTGGGTTAGAGAGGGAAACTGATCTGCAGGTATTCTTCACACTATCAGTGGAATCACAGAGAAGCAGTGGATGATACCTTTATCATAGTAAACACTCATGTCCACATCCCAGTCGTCTGCCGTTTGTTCATCAAAATCTAAAAGAGGGACAGAAAGAAAAGAAACATAATCAAGATTTCACCCAGCATTTATAGTTTAAAACGTCTGTTTTAACAAAAAATATCTATTTGTAGTGGAGAAGAACTTTTAGCACACGTCCATGATGTAAGGCTGGACTTGAGTCAACACTTTTCTCTTGATGGATGTGTTTTTTAAAAGTAGAGTGGAATTTAACGGTCTGCTTTAACATTTGGACCTTACTTCCACCAAAAGCCAAAAAAAATTATCTGACTAACATGTCTGAGATGAACACAAAAAGTGAGTTTCAATCTATAAACAACTTTAATGGTCAATGTTTTTTTTGTTGATACCTCCTTCTTCTTCCTGCCAGTATTGGGCGTCTGTGTAGAACACCAGGCCCGAGCCGCCCTTCTCCCACTTCAACTCGATCTCCTCTTCGTACAGCCTCTCTTTGCTTCGCTCCTGGCTCGTTACATCCTCATGCAGAGCCTCATGGCGCTCCCACTCTTCACACCAGTCATCGTCCTACAGCCAAGATGAATTAAAAATCAACACAGTGATGAGACAATGAGGGCAGTAAGCCAGCCCCATAAAACAACAATACTGACATCCTATTCGATATCAATTGATTTAAACGCACATCATCTGCATTTGACTGTTCATCCTCCTCCTTCTCCTCCTGGTCATCTTTCTGCTGTTCATCCATCTCTGTTGTCTCTGTGTGAAGGGGTCCCTTCCTCCGTCCTGAGGTTGGAGCGGCCAAACTGCCTGGCCCAGATATTTCATGTCCAGTAGCTGTTAATACGGTTTCCTCCGTGGCTTCAAGTGTCCAAGAGTCCCGATACTTGAAAGGTACATTTCCATAACGGCGGTTCGAGCTCGTCTTGGGGAAAACAAGCCCTAACTTCCGGATGAGCCGCGGTGGCAGTCGGCAGGACTGGATGAGCTGTAGGAACACTTTGACCGGTGTGCCTACGTTCCCATTCTGCATCAGAGCAGGTGGGTTTAGCTCTGATAAGCTTTTGAGGTTAGCCTCTGTGAAACACTCTGTTAAGGACACACGGTGCCGCTGCTCGTGCTTCGTTTTATAGGGAAATAAACCATCATCTGAAAGAACAACAAAAGAATTAGATGTACAGCCAGATATAATACTTCAAGTTAAGGTCACAATTTAACAAGAAAAAAAAAAAGATTTCATGCAATAAACTATTTCACCTGCACAGAGAGGACATTATATATTCATGAAAGGATCATCTCCATGCTCTTAGCTTTAGTACAGTAGATTAACACTGCACGACTACAATTAATATAATATGGGGCGCTGGTGGTGCAGTGGTTAATGCGCGTGTGGCTGTAGTCCTCAGCGCAGGCGGGCCGGGTTCGAATCCGACCCGTGGCCTCTTTCCCGCTATGTCAATCCCCACTCTCTCTCTCTCCCTGATACCGTCTCTGTCCTATCTCTCCATTAAAGGCACAAAAAGCCCAAAAAATACAATTATTATTATTTTAAAGTTACAACTGAAATCTGTCTGCGAACAATAACTTCACAGATAAAATAAATCTGTATTTTTTTTAGTGCATTTTAATCACAAACTATATCAAATCGTGTAGTTTTGAAATGACTCAGGTAAATAAAAGCCCAGGCTATTAATTGAAGTTTTATGGTAATTAGGGTACGTTACTTTAACCCCAAAAGGTAGTCCCGTTTGAAGCAGCCACACATTTTAAAAGAACATGTTGATGCTTCACCTTCGTCCTGTGACACCTTGACTCTTCTCACAACACATCGTTTAGCCAGCCAGTTCCCCTTTGAGTCAATCCAGTGATTTCCCGCGTACATCTTGACCAATCTGTCCGCTTCTTTAACATGAACTGAGACGATACAACAGCACGACTTCACCGCCTGCTGCTGCTGCTTCTTTTTCTCAGAGATGTGTTCAGTTTCTTGGTCAGTCTCCGGAGGTTTGGAGCTGCCCTCTTCTTCTTCTTCTTCTTCTTCTCCACGCTCAGCACTTCCGGTCACATCAGACTCCCTGAGGACCTCTGGTCGATGTCTGTAGTGAAAACACTGAAAACCTCCGCTTTCTATGTACTGACTGAAATAATTTCTCAGGTCCGCTGAGCGAAAGGCAGCAGGAATGTTTCTTATAGCAAAATAGACAGGGGCAACTGCATCAGAGTCCGCCATGATTGTTTTTGCGAGCCTGGGTACTAGACGTCATCACGACGTCACATCCGCTTCCCGACACGTTAGGAAAAAAAACTGCACAGGCCTACTTTTTATACTAAATTTTGATATATAAATATATACATTTAAATATAAATAAAGACTTAATATTAAGCCATATTTTTTTTACATGTCATTCTTTCTATCTCAAATCCCAACAACTCTAAAGATAGTCACGTAAAATCTCCACTGTGAACAGAATCAAATGCACAACTATAAGTAACTTAGTGCACATGGCTACAAAATAAAAAGGGTGCTATGAGTCTGAAGTCAAGTAAAAAAATCTTAACATGAACTAGAACCATGAGTGTAGAGCATGCAAATACACCCCCAAATACAGTTAGCCTCAGACGGGAACCACTTCTCGTAAAACAAATTAAAAGTCCTTGTACATTACAATGGCAGATATAAAAAAATATATATACAAATTCTAAATATATTCTATATATAAGAATTAATAACCACTGGATGTTTATTTGTTGTCATTTTTGCAAACAGTCCATTATTATTATTGTGCTACGATAATAAACAAAAGTAATAGTAACTGTTGTCACAAAAAATATGTTTATTCACTCCTCGCATTCAGTGTGTCTTTAGGTCGTGTAATTTAGTGTGTTATTAGGTCGTTTTAATTTGTGTTCCATTCCCCCATGTTAAAATTCACATTACTTAGTAATATTGTTGATAATAACTCCTACTAGACTATATATAGAGATAATTCTTGTGGCTCAATGAGTTGATGTTTGCATGAGAATTTAACCCTTGTAGAACTACATGTCATTATCTCTTAAGGAGCTGAGCACTCCTAAAGTTCTGATCCTAAAATCGTTCCTACTCAACGATATTACACATGCCCATTTACAATAGAGAAGTCATAAACTGAGGGCCCACCCGTGGGTGACTGTGTCGATGGCTGACATTTCTTGTAAACAATGAAATTCTGAACATGTGGATATGCTGCATCAATCAATAACTCGGGGTGATATTTCTGCCCACACTAAGGAGATTTAGAAAAAGTACAAGTTATTTTCTGAATCAATTCAAAGTTGGGCTGTCAAATGATTTAGAAATTTTAATTTGATCACATCATTTCGATAGTTAATCGCGATTAATCACATTGTTAATCACATTTTTTTAATTCAAACATTTCACCTAAAAATAAAAATTGTTAGGCTTATATTTTGAATTGTGTACTGTGTTAAGCTGAGAGTACTTTACTTGCTGTCTAAAATAAAGTAAGGACTTTCTGGTAGATCGAAGGTTACCACATCAACTTAAACACAAAAAAAGGAACTCAGATCAAAAAGTAAATGAAAACAGTTAAAAGGAACAGTAAAAAAGAGAAATGTTTGATGTCATGAGGTATATACTTTTGATTTGTCAACTGAGGAGTTATATAAGTGAAATGAGCCGCTTAAAGATGTAGGAGTGTCATTCTTTTCCATCTGATGACTACAGGCAGACACTGCAGAGGCTTGTCCATGCTGCACCTAAAGAATACCATGCGATTAATTGTGAAAATGATACATTAATTTCAGATCCAATGAATCGGAATTTACTAGTTAATTCTAACAGCCCTAAACAAGTATCAAGAAGTTGATATTTAAACAAAGATAGGCGATGAGTCTTGATTTATTTGGAGGGAACAGACATATGTAAAATTAGACATTGAACACCCCCATATGGCTGGAATGAAATGATCCTTTCATAAGCAGGTGTTCAACTGTGAGACTGTAAATGGAATGACGCTCTTTCAAACTAATCGTCAAATCTTCAACTATTTGGGGTCACCCCTAGTTAACAGAGCAAAAAATTATAAATTCTGCATCCTTTGATACATTCAAAAGTTTGAAATTACAAGGAGAAATTTAATGGTGGCAAGTCTTCTTGTTTTGTTTCAGGCAAAAAAGGCAACACAAGTAGTATAACAGACTTATTGAAAAGAAACAAATGTAAAGCCTTTATTTAAAAATCATTATCACATTTCACATTATTACATTTGCCCCTTTCTGACAGATAACCAAGAATTGTGTTCAGTCAGAGTTCATTAACCCAGAGGCTAACTCTACCTCTGGCCTTCACCTCAGCCTTTATCGTTTGTGTTTTGATAGGAAAAGGTAGTAAAACTAGACCAGGACGTCTGGACCCTGACATCACTTTACAAGTCATATTTAACACTTATTGCTTATTAGTCATAGCCTGGCTTGTTGAAGGCACTTAATCCGTATTAGGTCTTGTTTCTGGAAATCCCAGATAACAACATACAAATAGAGTTGAAAACTACTTTTTAGACACAGTTGCGTCAGAAATAAAGCCCACAATTTTAAAAGATCAGTTTTCACAAGATCCCATAACACATACTGTCAACCAAATACTCTGGAACCCTGCTATGAAGCAAGTGTTTGTGTGTAGCTTTTTGAAATTATTATTAAGTGAAATAAACCAATCAAAAAGATCTCGGAGAGTCCTGGAATAGAAAGCATCTTACAAAGACAGAATAACTCAAAACTCTGCGACAACCTGTCATATATAATCCATTTTACAAAGCTTTTACAGAACGCAGCATATAGACCATTGATATTTGCTTATAACAAACAATAGTGTCAAATTTAAGAATAAATCAAATACAGCACAAATCAGGATATATGTGATTACACGATAAATAAACGATCAGCCCAAACATCCAAATCCAGCTTTCAGTACTTAAGAGATAAGACAAGTTAGGTTCAGTGCTCCAAAAGTATTGAAGCTTTTCCAGGTATTCACGGGTCAACAACAGAGAACGGCTTCACAGTACAGTATTTCACAGCAAAAATCCATTTCATTTAAAAAAGGGCGTTACACTGAAGAAACCCTGAAATATTCTGTCATTTACATGATACATGATTTCTTCTGCATTTCGGTTGTCTCAGCAATTTGTTGAAAGTTTAACATTTTCTTTGTAAATGAATGTTTGCACGGAATACTTTACCTTATAAATGAGTTTCTGGTGTCTTTGAACTTTGAAGTTTGGTTATATATACATATAAGTGTCATGTACCAACCAGACACTTTGTCCATCACACACAGAGAGTTCAATGACCTGGAAAAGGAAGGAAATATTAAAGTCAATATTTGACGACAACCTTGGAAGAAAAGCAAACTTTGTTTCAGTTAGTCAAGGCTAATTTGACTCCATTCTCTTTAAAACTATCCAATGACTGTCTTATCAATTTTTACAGTCTCTCTTTATTGAACTATATTTAAAAGCCTACATTTTAGAGTTTGCATGTATTTTATCAATAGTAGAAAAAAAGGATCCTGTTCAGGTGCCAGCCATTACGTCATGCTCCATCAGACCTGGACCGCTTCCCTGCTTGATGTCAGAATACAGCAGTTGTTCCACTTATAGAATGAAGGACATTTTAATTTAACTGTCCTGGTCATAGATAAGCGTCTGTCCTCCGTGTCCGTCTCTGCCTGCTCCTTACCTCCATAAACACAGCCTTATCACAAACATTTACAACTATCATGATGCTTCATGGGTCTTGATGACAGCTGAGTGCATTACAGGTCATTCTGCTGAGAGGATCACATCCGTTAAAGAAGCTGTTTTATCGATTATTTAGACCTAAAATTTGTTTTGCTTAAAGGTGCACTATGTAGATTTGGTGGTGAAATTTGAAAGTTGGAGAAGGGAGACAATTCTTTTCTATATTTTCTGAACTAAATAGAAAAACCTTATTCGAAGGAAAAACGGGTCCCTGGAGCTAAAAAGCTACCAGGAGAGTTACGGTTTCACTGTTGTGGACCCCCCACCATAACTTCTCACGTAGCATTTTATCTTCAAACAGTGTTACAGGGACCAAATTTTCCTCTGAGGACAGTTTGTGTATAGAGTTATGAACATATACCACATAATCTGTACACTTCTCCAACTTTCACATTTCTTTATTAAAACTCCATAGTGCACCTTTAAGCTGTTGTGACCTACAGATAAAGTTTGTCACATCTTACATGAATAATCACGATAGATTATTAAAATGACATCATTAATTGGGGTGGAGTGGGGTAGGCAGGCGTGGGATATATTGGGGGAATTATTTTCTTTGCCCCCCTCATTGCCATTATTCTTTGCTTATTTGTATATTGTGACAATCCAGGGGAGAGAGACGATTCAATCTTTGTTTGCCCCTTTTGTCTGCTGTCTTCGTCTCTCTTTTCTTACGTACTGACTGTATAAGGGATTATGTATATGATATAATGCACATGATTCCTCTCTCCTGTATATTTGTGGGCTGTTGACAAAACAACATTTGTTTTTTTTCTTTATTGTAAGTGACAATGTTTAAAAATTAATAAATAATTGATCACAAAAAAAAAGAAATGACATCATTCTGTAAAGGAGACATATTCTTTATTGTTTGCTGGAAGAGGTGAGTAAAGACACAGATGGAGTAAAACAAACACTCGGTGACTGGTGCTGCCAGTAGTGTCTGGCTTGTAATCTCTTTATTGCGGTCATTCACTCCAAGCACTGACCTTGACTCCACCACTCTGTGGTTCATGTCTTCCTCAGTAACTTCCCTCCTAAGACGTTTTAAGACGTCTCAGCTTGTGCAGTGGGTGTTCCATTAAAAGAAAAGTACATAAAGTGCTGTGTATCGTGTCACTTTCAAATGTTCTAAGCACTTAAACTGGTTCATAGTGAAACATGGAAATGTGCGGTTTGTTTATATGTGACAATAATAAATACATTTGCATATCAGTATCAGTCCTCGGTGCCAGGCGCCAAGGAGATAAGGAATTAGAGTAGACGTTTTTAAATGACAAATTGAACAATCTAACATATCTCACATCAAAATCTGAAATTCCTTGAATTTTCTTTGCAAACTTTTATTGTTTCAGAATACTAACAGCTATTTTAACAACTTCAGTAGGTTGGAATTGTAAGAGAAATTTACTGACCATGAAAAGACCAAGAAAGACAATCTAGCTAGCTAATAATCAAGCTCGCTCTCTTGGTAGCTAGCTAGCACAGATCATGCAATAAAATTGTTATATATTGCGGTAATGATAGGCCTATGTGGTACAATAAAAACACATATTAGCTATAACTCAAAGTTTCTGTCCATCTGCTGTTCTTAATGTTCTACACGATACATTTCTTTGTGACATGTCCCTCCTTTCAGCTTTCTTTCACCACTAAATTGGCACCATGTCAACCATGATGGTATAACTGACTGTGCCTCAGAGTACATTAAGTTCTATGTTAATACTTCTGTCCCCACCAAAAACATCTGTAGTTGTCCAAATAACAAACCCTGGTTTACAAGCAACCAAAAGGCCTTACGGAAAGAGAAGAAGAGGGCCTTTAGGTCAGGGGACAGAGAAGAACTTAAATACGTACAAAGACAACTGAAACACAGACTAAAGGAGAGTAAAGAGTCTTACAGAAAGAAACATCGGGCCCCTCAAAGAACTTTTCTTTCTACTTTTCTCTTCACAGTACAGCTCAGAGTCATGTCATCTTCAAAAATACTCTGATGACACAGTCATTTTCAGGTGTGTTGAAAATGGACAGAAGGAGGAGTACCGGAGCCTGGTGGAGCAGTTTGTGAGGTGTTGTGGGGAGAATCACCTGCAGCTGAAGGTGTGGAAGACAAAAGAGATGGTGGTAGACTTTTAACCCTAACCCTCTTCTTCTCCAGTCTGTTGTTGGCCTGCAACTTATCAGACTGGATGAGGTGGTTGAGGCCAGAATGCTGGCAAAACTGCAGACCATCATGTCTGCAACCCTCCTGCCTCATTCTGACTGTATAACAGATTTGCACATGTCTGTCTGTCTGTCTGTCTGTCTGTCTGTCTGTCTGCTAAAATTACCAATAATTAATAATTGATATTAATAAAAATAGATAAAAACACAAATATGTAACAACATGAGGCCTGTCTTAATCTCCAAGTGAGTGTTGATATCTAATAATGATTTGAGAGTATCGGGTCCCATAACATGAAATTAATTGAAAAACTGTTTAAATGGTGAATCTTTCATTGTTAATAATAGTAGTTAAAAAGATTAATACAGATATGTAATATAATAAGGTGTGTCACATTTCTCCAAGTGATTTTCATTCAGACATTTTATGTCAAATTATGGGGAAAACATCTTTGCAGCATGAGTGCATTAGGGTTTAGCCTTAACACAAGAGCATGGATGGAAATTAATCATTCAATGTTGTAATTAAATAGGGAAGAAAACTTCACAAAATCTAAATGAAAAATTACCTGAATAAATATATAGGTTTAAAAAATTCAAACATTTAAAAAGGTTATTTCTTTTTGTGTATGGCAAGAAAAAAATGTGTTTCAGTTTGGTGATAGTGGGTGGATGGTATGAGGGAATAAGGTCAATATTCCTAAAATCCTTTCAGAGAAATGTAGATTTGATAGGTACAGTATATACAGTAGCAGTGTTAATTAGTCTCAATAATAGCGAAGGAAAACATAAGATTAAAAAGCAGATGAAGGGGGCAAGTCAATTTCTGAAACCAAATCATTATTTTTAAATTTCAACTGCTGGTCTATGACAACAATGAGATTACTTTATTAGAAAAAAAGAATAAAGTAGCTTCCAGCTCTAGATGACTTAACTCGTAGGTCAATGCCCTCTCTCTCTCTGCTCTGGCCTCTTTCCAGCAGTGCAGGTGTGAGCTGGCAGCGTGCAGGGACACAGAGTGAGGCTGATTACCTCTTCAGTCCTTGGTAGCTTGGTACTGCCTGGGTTAATGACACCAGCTACGAGATAAGGCCAAACCCTCATGATATCCAGGCGTTACTCCACTGGCTCTGCTTCATTGAGAAAACCTTATCGGTTTCCCAGGGTTATTCCAGCAGTCACCTGGCAAAGCACATAGTTGTTTTTCACAGAGTGTATTGACAAGTCAAGGTCCACTTTGCAGGCTGGGCTAGCTGTATAAATACAGGAGCAGTGACGGAAGCAGCAGCAGAAGCTCGTTGGAGATCTCTTACACTTAACCACAGAGGTCTCTACAATCTACAAAATGGATAACGAATGTCTTTGTTCAGCCAGCAGTGACAGGCTTTCCAACCCTATCCTCTACAACATCCTGAGCCAAATGGATAACAGCAAACCAATCCAAAACAGCTTCAGCTACACTTCAATACCTCATAGATGCAACTGTGAGCAGCGGCGGACTGTGTGCTTAAAAAGTTCATCAGACATCTGCAAAGAAGCCTCAGCAGTTCTGGTTAAAACCATCCAGTTCATGAAGAACTTACCTGCCTTTAACCAGATGCCTCCAAATGACCAATTTGCACTTCTCAAAAGCTGCTGGGCGCCGCTCTTCATCTTGGGCCTGGCCCAGGAGCATGTGGACTTTGAGGTGATGGACACTCCTGCAGACAGCATGCTGAAAAAGATTCTCCTCAACAGGCAGGAGAGCCTTGAGATGGAGAGAGAGCAGCCTACCATGGCCGGGGTTAGTAAACTCAAATCCTGCCTCAAAAAGTTCTGGAGTTTGGATTTGAGTCCAAAGGAGTATGCATACCTCAAAGGGACCACAATATTCAACCCAGGTATGTATTCATCTGATGATATCCCTTGTGAAACAAAAAAAAAATCCCTCCTGATTGAACAAAAAAAATACATATTGTAACTCTAATTTTTACTTTTTCATTTAACAGATGTCCCAGATTTAAAGGCAGCTCTGTTTGTTGAAGGCTTGCAGCATGAGGCTCAACACGCCCTAAGTGAGGTGGTCCAGCTCCTTCACCCAGGGGACACGGAGCGTTTTGCTCGGATCCTCCTCACAGCCTCCATGCTACAGAGCATAACACCCAGCCTCATCTCTGAACTCTTCTTCAGGCCTGTGATCGGCCAGGCTGACCTGCTGGAGCTGCTGGTCGACATGCTCTTCTGCAGGTAGAAGAGGACTACATGTGACTGTGCTGAACGTTGAAACTTATTTTTAAGTGAACAGGACACTATGAAGTACCTAGAATGACATTAAAGTTGAGGTCACTTTAGCCCAGACTGAAAAGATTGTATCCCCTTTAGGGGAAATTGGGACTTTCCACTTACAGAAGCCTACCCTCTGTTAATGTATTGTTTTTTTTATTGTTGGAGATCTTTTTCTGTTTGCACCAATGTTGTAAATATGTTTCTGCATGTCTGCATTTTCAGAGCATTTCACATAAATATATTTTTGTACATCAGTATAACACTCAGAGTATGCTGTTGAAAAAGATGCACAACAACCAAATATGACACTATATGTATACATCAGGTATTACACCTGATAATGACATCTTTATTCATACATTTTGTCGGGCGGGTTGCATTATGCAGCCGCGTGTGGCTCAAGAACATTTCTTGAAATACTTGTCAGAATACCAGGGCTTCCAAGGATAGAAAAGTGTCAGCGTGGATTCCCTGGAAATGTGTGGAAAATTATGAAACACACACCATTCACATCAAGTTAGGGCGGATTAATTCATGTTTCTAGTATGAGCACAAATATTACATTTCTTGTTTGCACATGTCTTGGAACATTTTTAAAGTTACCAGCACCAAAAGATCAACTTCCCTAAACAGGTCAAAAATTTATTTAAAAAACATTATAACCTGCCAAATGGTGTACTTCAACCAAAACCTTTCTTCACTTGAGCTCTAAAATTATTTACAATGCGAAAGAACAGTTTAGATTTTATTTAAATATAAGAATCAATTCCTGGAATAGTCGCACTTCACAGATTAAATTGAAATTGAAAATGTTCCGGGGGAAAAAAAAACATGTAGCTTATGATCATCCAAAAATATAAATGAATAAACAAATGCAGTAAAAGCCAGATACAACATTGCTCAAATTGTACACAGTTGTTCATAATTATTTGGCTAAATGTGTTGAAAAATTGGCAAACTGTGACAAAGAATAAAAAAAAGCTCTTCCAATTATTTTTTTTACAAGATAAACCCTAAACCTATAACTCATATGAGAAGCATTTCAAGTTCTTTTGAAAACTTAAACTATCTGAAAGGACTTGAGCAAAAACTGTGCCTTCAAAAATTGCTGCTACCTCAGTGGTATTTTAGCTCCCTCTAGTGGAATATTATGGAAGTCACATCTTCACACGGAGACACTTTAAAATAAGGAACTTAAAAGCCTAGGCTAAGCCCCTACACAAATGGCCTGGATGCTAAGCAAAGTGTCTTAATGTTAATCTTAATGACATATTTAATGTGGAACAAGCACCTCTTGATTTATCCAATACAGTCTGTGGCATGTTGGTAGGTTGTGAAACAGCGAGCCTCCACATGACACCTCATACAGGTAAAACAGGAATGTGCTGGTGGGGGCAGAGAGCCAGAGGAAACGGGGTTACACAGGACAACTGAACACATCACAGACGCATGACAAAGAGCAAAACATTTGTCAGAAAAGTTCACTGGGCTTTTCTGCATGATATTTAATTCAACAATAATTATTGAATTATCTTTACTACTTTAGAGAATAAGTCCGGATGCCTGTGCAGCCGTTTCAAATACATTTCTGAAGACTTCCAGGCTGAGAAAAACACATTTCACTGAACAGAGAATGCAGTTTCAATCATTTGCCCTTTAGACAAAATAGCAGAGTTCATATTTCTTTTGCTGACATTTTCACTAATTTAAGTGTTCATAAACAACAGCAGCACAATTTACATTTTCTCATTGACTATTATTAAATATTTCCATTTACCGCCCTGCCGATATTACAAAATGTACATGGCATCCAGGCCATTTGACTCTAACTTTGATTTAGGGAACAGTTCCTGAAATCGACCTGGTTTTTCTGCACTGCTTCTTTCCTTTGCAATGAATGACAAAGACAAACCCCAGGATTTTATTTCCTTTCTGCCAGAACCAGCCAAACAAGTTTCTTCTGCTGAGGGCGGAATAAGCCTACCTAGTGCAACACAGTGACCTCGGGGAGATGAGTTTGACAACAATAATCCAAGAGATACACAGAAAAAGTAGGCTGAAGAGACAGAAAGCGATCAGACGGAGGGACTTGTTGATATGTGAGAGCCGATAATTAGGTGCAAAACCAACAAAGCTGCTTATATTCACACAACTTAACTTTTAAAGAGTTGAAAGAGTTCTCTGTTAGCATGAAGCTAACAGAGAAATAAATGAGTTTTTCTGCACATAAAAAGATAATTCCTTGGATCATACATATGAAAAGCCATAAACAAGCATGGACATTTTTATTTTGTTAAAAACAGGACTTATCTGTGAATAAAAAAAAAAGTTTTACAACCAAGAAATCCTTGAAATATGTACAGTACAATATGGCTTAACACAGCAGTTTTCAGGTCAAAACATGCTTTAAAAGAAGTCTAAATGGCAGGAGTCACTATATACACACAGTACATGGCTTGCAAAAACATCACAGTCAAGAATGAGTATGGTCATGTTCTAGTATCAGTCTCTGTCCTCTGGCCTGACTGTGAGGAAGAGTGTAGTCAAGTCTCTTTAAACACTGAATGCAAACATAAAAGATAAGCATCGTCTTTCTCATGATTTAAAAAAAAAAAAAAAAACTTTGTTTCCTCAGAGGGTCATTTGCTGGAGAGATAAAGGTCCATTTATTTAAATGACACTCCAATGGCAAACATTAGCAGGACCTCTAAAAGGAGGAAAACAACGGTCCATTTAAAGGTGCTCCAGTCAGTAACAGCAAACAAAAATAACATTATGGAGGGTTAACATTGTCCATCTGGGCCAAAACATCACAGATGAAGCAGAGGAGCGCCTGAGGAGTCTGTTTCGGTGTCGTGATGGTAGGCAGAAAAGGCTGTGGCTGTGCTGGAGGAGTATGCTTGAGGAGGAAGGAGAAAGAGATTATTCAATGCACTGCAAAGAAAACGCGTTACAGTGATAGTTCACGTGGAACACAAGACAGAAAAAAAAAAAAAGTTTAACCCCACATCCTCAGGCCGCCATGTGAAAGTTGTGGAAACACATTGTGTTGCATCCCCATTGTAACACACGTAACAAGACACCCTGTCCTTTAAACAGCCTCTTTGCAGAACAACACAAAATGAAAAGAAATAAAAGAGCTTCTGCACAGTAATCCACCTGTAACCCAAGCTGCTCTCTAAAATGACATAAGACATTCTGTGGCTTATATTTAATGTGACTCAATCAGGGGGTGTAGCGTGACCGCTGAGCTGCAGGGGAGAATGGGGACAGATTGATGGGTGGGTGTAAGGTGGCAGATAAGGGGAGGAGGCAGCTAATGAGCGAGGGATTGTAATATACAGAGAAAAGGGCAGGAATGCAGGGCTTTCACTGCGTACAGAGTGGTATGTTAGAGGAAAGTAGAGAGGAGGTGAGAAACTGCCTGCAGCTGCAGCAGGTACAATGGACTGCAGAGAATGAGCCTCACACACCGATTCCCCAGGATGGTAGTTACACCTCAATGCCCGGGACAAGTACAGCTCCATCAGCACCATAAATACAATTATTAATAAAGCATGTGATACTTCTAAAACACTAATTACACGCCCATTCAATCTGATTCTTCTTTACTCTTGATTGTATTAAACTCTTTGTTCTTCTTATTTTCATTCATTTGGACCCAAATGAAGGGGCGATGATACGTCCCCACATGCACACTCACTTCTCTCGCTGTAATGTCTCATTTTCCGTGCCAGCTCGTCTGACGGCGTCTGCTCTGACACTTTCACCTCTGGAACTGCAGCAGGAGGACAAAAACACAAACGTAAACACAAGTAGACATGCAGCTTCAGCGGACAAAAAAAAAATACGCTCTGGTTTGAAAAATAATCACTTCATCTCTGCTGTTGTGCAGTTTGTTTTAGAAAAGACAGCTTGTACCTGTTTCAACTTGCCCCAGGTTCACCAATTATTATTAGGTCACAGCCTGTAAATGCCCGCTGTATTAGGGCTTAAAACTATGAGACAAACAAAGTGCTCCAACAGACACTATGACTCATTTACGGAAACAGATTAGATGATTGGTATATCTGGTATGTTGCAGGTAGGGGTGAAAAATCTTGTTATGCTGTATCACACGTATTAATGTGATTGCTTTTAAAATGTTGAACGATATACTTACAGTCACTGCTCATGAATGTGTTGGTCATGGTCTCGTTGCCGCTGTCAGGCAGGGTCCCGTCATTCCTCCCGTTAGGCCGCTGTTGTCCAGTCGAATGGGGGGTCTTGTTTCTCTTGCCCTTCCTTGTGCTGATGCGGATGACCCCGTGCACCAGCTTGCACTCGGCCTCCTGCTCCTCCAGGTTGTAGTCCTGGGCGATGCTGTAGATGAGCTCGCTGATCTCGTTGGTCTTGCGGGAGAACGATGAGTCGGAGGTGCACTTGGCCAGCTGGTCGATCTGGTGCAGGGCGTAAAGCTCCAGAAGCTTCTTGGTGATCAGGGAGTCAATGTCTGTGCCCGTGTCACTCAGATCATCCAGGTCGTAGTCCTCACGCGATAACAAGCTAGTGTTGCTGATAGGTCGCTGGCTTTCCCCCTTACCAGGCGTGCGGGTCCGTTTAGGGGCATCAGCATGATAGCAAACAGTCTGGCCTCCAATGCGAACATCCGGGTAGCGGAAGCTGTCACTGGTGGGCAACTTTGAGACTTTTGGAGATTTCCTTGACTCCAAAGGGATGCCACAAGTGGGGTTTGTGACCGCCATGCCATTGGGAGGGTGAGGCTCACTGACTGCTTTAGGGGGGTGGTCTGTGGAGCTCTCATTAACAGGCAGACATGGCTCCCTGTTGCCATAAAATCCGCAGGTCAGCACACAGCAGATAAGAGCCTTACAGCTGCTCCAGCCCATGGAGGCACAGGAGCCGCAGGTATGTCTGCTGGCAGGTGTGCTGTCTGCTGACCCGGGAATAAATCCTATAGTCTCTGAGCCCCGGCCTGTGCCATTCCTCGGGTGGCCTCGGCTGCGGTTGTACTTATTTTCTGAATACCGGGGCTGGTCATTGTGATGCTCATGCACACGATGCTCCCCATGAGGGTTCTTGTAGGAGTCTTGGCTGGCTGTGCTCTCCCTGGATATAGTCCTGTTCTGGCGATACTTCCCCCCTCTGGAGCCAGAGCTGTGGTGTTTGTAGACACGGGACGCCTTGGGAGCCTCTGTGCTGTGGCCAGGCATGGCTCAGAATGCCTGGGACCTGGTGGGGGAAAAAAAAAAGGCACTTTTTAGATATAATTACCAGGTTTTCCCCCCCCAGCCTTCTGTTTCTACACCACACTGATGTAACTTACACTGAACACCTGCGTAGTAAACAAGAAGCTTCAAGTTAAGACGACTCCCCTTAAGTTTTGAGCATGTAAAAGAACCGAGAGCATTGATTGCTGCCCTTAAAAAATGTTTGGGCCATATCGTTTCACTCTTGTTTTTCTTACAGTAGACTCATTTTAGTTCACAACAAAATCCATTCGACATTCGACCGCTTTTTATTTTGATTTAGTCTACTAAGATTCACTTACCGCATAAGATGAGTTATGGCTGTCTATGATCCAAGGGAACTTGTTCAGCGAGCAAACCGCGGAAGTCTCACACAGAAAACTTCAAACAGCGAAAGAAAGACTTCGATTTTGGACCGTCCAAATATTTCCAGGTGACTTTCCATCAAAAGAAAAAACGTATGCAAAGCTAAAGTCGTCTTCCTCGACCGACCGAATCAACTTGGCACAAACGTGTCGTCTCCTTTTTGTAAAACTCAAGTCTTGAGTAGCTGAGAGTCTCTCAATGTTTGGCTATTACCTGCGGCTACTGCTAATCCCAGAATCTACACCCACCCACAGGTGAGTGGTGACGTCACGCGAGGCGTATATAAAATCACAGAAGTAGGAACGAAAGTTTTAAAAAGAGAGAGTAAGGGATGAAAGAATGAACAGGAAAAGAGAAAAAGAGAAATCTTTTTCATTATGATAGTGAAAAAAAAACGAATCTTTTCAAAGTTTGAAAAAGTTTGTAGCATGTGATACAACATAACAACTGATGGTCAAGATGTACACATTCTTACAAGTAGACTTTATCACATGAAAAAACACACACACACACACACACACACACACACACTCTGACACAGACAGAGGTGTACTGCTGAAGAGCCAGCAGGTGTTTTCCTCAGCAGTTCTTTCATTCTGCCCTATTTTTCCCTCATGGAAACACTAAATCACCCAAACTGTGAACTGAAGTAGTAGGGTCACCTGGCAGAAAAAATAAGAGTGTGTGCAGCACGGTTTCACTTTTCTTTTCTTGCGGTTTCACTGCATCCACAACAAAGCAGGAGAACAAGTAATTCATCAAGTTGTTTTTATTTATAACAAATTGAAAAACAAGTTTAATGTCATAAAGTGGCATTAAACATCTAGTTCTTTTCAAATAATTCAAACCACATTTAAATTCTAGCACAATGGACACACACCATTAATTCACGCTTTTTTAAATTTCAAAGTACATAATCTAATCAAGATCTATTGTAAAATGTGTATACAGTTTCTAATATGAACATACATTTTTCATGCCATCGATGCCGTTTCCCATTCAGGCAATTTTCTGCTCATGTTAACATATTAAAAGGCTAAAACCAAACAGCAAAGAAAAAACGCAATTCTAGATGTATTTTTTTAATACATCCTGTGTATTATATGTTTTATAAAATATTTGATAAACACACACTATTGAGGTAAATATACATATATAATGCTCTGGTGCCTGAATAAAAAAGGCACTTTAAGGTGAGCTTATAACTGCTATCTATTAATTGGAAACTTGTAGTTTTACAGTGAATCTATCAGCATTATCTATTTACATTTACATATTTCTCTCTCACCAGCTCTAACGGAGCATTGTGGAAGAGGCTGTCACCTGTTTGACCTGTGTATCTGCAGGGACCTTGAGAATGCACGTGTCATTTGGCAGTTCCTGTGATGGAGCAGATCCTAAATGCCCCTGTACTCTGCAGCCCACGTTACCCGCCTGGATGTGCCCCAGCCGAGGATCTGAGTCAATCTCAAAGCGATAATGATACCCCTCCAGGACGTCCTGACATGCATCTCTCATGTCAATGATCCATTTCTTCATATCTTTTCGATTCAGGTAGAGCACAAAAAGAAACACCATGCCCACAAACCCTAGAACCAGCCCAAGGAAGACATAGGAGGTCTGCAGAGAAAGGTCTGCCACCTCAGCTTGGTCTGGACCAATGCATCCAATGGCCTGGATGCCAAGCCCTCGCACCTGGGTGCCACTTAACTTACTTGGGGAGGTGCACCTCACAGCTTCCACATCAACCTGAGCTCTCGATTCGTTCAGCCAGGACACAAACTCACGGATTTCGCAGGAGCATGTGTAGGGGTTGTCACCGAGAAGGATCCGGATGTTGCCAAGCTTCTCAATCTCCTGCAGAGCATCATCCCTGAAGGTCCTGAAGTCATTATGTGTCAGGTCCAGAACCTGCAGATGGTTCATGCCAGAGAAGGTCCCACTGTAGACGGCCACCAGGGAGTTGTTGGTGAGTAAGAGCTGCTGCAGGTTAGGGAGGTGGGAGAACATGCCGGGCGGCAGCAGAGCCAGGTTGTTCCCAGAGAGGTCGAGGTGGAGCAGACCCCCAAGGCCGCCCCAGCGAAGAGCCGTTGTAAGGTCTGTGAGAGCGGTGTAGTTTTGCAGCGAGCGGCTCAGGTTGAGCTCCTGAAGGGGACTGCCAGGTATGCTGAGGGCTTCTGGGTGGATGAGAGCCAGCGTGTTCCCGCTGAGGTCCAAGAAGCGCAGGTAGAGGAGGGCAGAGAAGCTGTGGGATGCCATCTCTGTGATCCTGTGAACATCACTAACAGTTAAATCTGTCCATTTACTATTGTTTTCATGTTTAGATACTGCACCTCATGCTACTGTCAAATAAAACAAAAATCATTCGGAGGAGAGGAAATGGTTTATTTCTGAGATACACATCAAGAAAGTTAATATGGCTTAATAAATACAAATGAAGCAACAGCAAAAAAAAAAAAACACCGACATTCTCACCTATTATTGCTTAAAATGATGTTAGTGACATTCTCCAGCTCTGTAAACGCATGAGGTCCAATCTGATGTATATTGTTCCCTTTGATGATGACATTCCTTGAATATCCTGGAATTTTTTCTGGCACTGAGAGCAGATCCGTGGAGACACATTTCACTGTTCGAGTCACAGAAAAACACTCACAGCCGAGAGGACACTCTGAGCACTGGCACTGAGCACAGAGGAGGATTCCCAAAAAGACTCGGAGCACGAGAAAACACATCTCTTAGGTAAAGACGATTACAACGAAAGATCAAATAATGTAAACAGAAGATGAACGGCTGAAAGAGTGAAATTCTAAATGCTGCTTTCGTCCTAACAGACTAGTGAAAGCTGTAGAGGCGGCAAAGAGCGCTCTAGTATCAGCCCCTCTGAATGTGCTCCACTCGGGGGGAATAGAGGTTCCTGTGAATTGATGAAGTTCATAACACGCAGAATCTGCTCGATGGAAAAGGTGTGTGGTTCCCTTAAAGGTACAGAGGACAATCGTGTTGTGACCTACACCGCAGACTGCCAGGGGGGGAATCTGTACACAGAACATACTAAATAACTTTTTAAGAAACAGGCACATTTCAACTTAAATAGACACACAGTAATAAATAAAAATCAAACCAATAAAAATATATATACATATTATGATGTACCATTGCTCATAATTGGAATAGTTTTGCAGAGTTAAGTTGACATTCCAGCATTGAGATGCAGTTATAAAGCATTCAGAATCTGTCAAATAATACACAAATAATAAAAACACACTCGTGTCAAAGAAGAAAAATGGAAACATTTGTTTTTTTATCCATTAATGGAGAGAGGATTTCTTACAGCACAAAACCATTATTCATCACATGTGGGTCCTACATCATTCTATCTTTGGTAGATGCTCATATCTCTGAGACAAATAACTGATGAAGACTTTCAGCGTCTTGATTTAGTAAGCCAATTTGAAGCAATACATCACTGAAATGTGCATAAGCCGAGGTGGAAACACGTTTGTCACTGCCATTCTTGAGAAACACATTTCTGGATTCCACCGTGCGGCTCGGCTGTGGTGCAATTCTGGAGATTATCATCTCCCTTCATAAACTCCTTTTTTACAAGTTAATACAGAATGCAGCTGATTAGTAGATATTTAAGTTTTTGCATCTCACAAACTCATAAATACTTATTACAGACAAAGAAACATTAAACTATAAATAGCTGATACTAAAACTACTCACATACAGCCTGACTCTGTCCTTAAATACCCTCCAAGATACTAGATAACCAAGAGACAAAGAAGACTTTCAGATGGAATTTTTGTATAAACACAAGTCCCATGAAAACACATCAATCTTACAACAGAGTGTAAAGTCTGTGAAGTTATTCGGCCGAGCTGCTTCCTTCACTACTGCAGGTTTAACGTGAGGATGAAAGTGGCGAGGACCCCGCAGAGCATGAAGAAGGGGAACCAGGTTTTGAGGAACGCTGCCCAGCTGAAAGATACAGAGAGGGCGATGTGTTAGAGAAACATCTGGATGGTGTGAGAGCGTGTGCAAGGGTGACGCACACTCAAAACAAGGGCATGCAAGGTGTTGAAGTATCACATGTTCCTGTCTCTTTACTCTCAGAGGCCCACAGCTCTCCCCTCCCTCTCCCCTCCCTCTCCCCTCCCTCTCCCCCTTACACGCACCCCGGCCCGCGTCCTACTGTCCTCTCCACCCAGGCTGTGCGGGGAGCCCCAGCGGAGGGGTGACCTTCAGTGGTGACACAGAGGGGGAGCGCTGGTTGTCAGTGATAAATTACACGACTCGTCTCCAGTTTAAAAGGACTCCTGTGCTGTGGGTATGTATGAGCGGAGGCAGCACAAACTGTGACGCCAGCGCTTCTCTATGTGGGTCAGCCGAGAATAATGAGGGGGATTCTCTGAGCCATATGTCTCTTAATGCTCACCAGTGAACAGCAGCACAGTTATTTCAAAGATTGGGAACATTCTTGGTGCGTTTGGCTCAGCATCAGGAACTAGATGTTTCCCCATGATGCTGAATTCTTTAGTCCCATCAAAGCTTTTTTTCTACCAAAGTTTTTTCTGATTTTTTTTTCTCACAAATGCACAAAACTCCTGAAACATTGTGGGATCATTTTCAGGATGAGCAGCATGTGTGAATGCAAACAGCCAATGGTTTCACCTTGATTTTACCGGAAACGTTTCCTGCCAGCTCCCTGCTAACATTTCCATTCAGGTGTTTGGGCAAACGGCTAAATCTGTGTGCGGGTATATGAGCTGCTTTATTTTGTTTTTCTGTTGACCAGTATGTTCTCCTCTCTATTGTTGATTCAGTGATAATGTCAAACTACGCACAGCATTGATATATAGGCACAAACTGTCATAGCATCGGACTGTTTTGGTGCGGCCACCATTCCTGCTTCGACCTTCGTAAGTCGTGACGCCTCTGGCTTTTTTGAGTAGTTATAAGTGAATTTAATTTAATTCAATACATTCAATCAGAACCTTGTTTATCTACATTTGACCAAATAATCACCAAAACACTGCCCGACCATGCAATGAAACAAACAGCATAAGTTATCCCTCATAAAGACAGTTTCATATAAATGTTTTTTTTCTGTTGGTTGTTCAATCACTACTTTACGTGTTGTTGAACAAGACAAAACACATCTACCAAATGATAAAACAATCATAATAAGGAGCTGAATATCAAACTCACTGTTATTTTGTCATGTCTGTGGTTTACCTTTATTGTTGTTATCTTTATGATTTGTTTGTAATGCTGCGATGTCCGTTAGTCTGTCCTTACTGTGCTGTTCTTTATGTTTTAACTATTGTAAAGTGTCTTTGAGTTTTTAAAAGCGCTTATAAATAAAATGTATTATTATTATTATTATGTATTGCTTATACTACATGTGAGCGTCTCTGAATGGTGATACAAACAGCTGGATGACTTGTTTAACATACATACCTCACATGTTTTCCGTGAATAAGAGACCGCATACACAGGTTCACCATGTTCCATGACGTGCTGTTGTCGTAGCGCATGAGGTTGAGGGCCATGGCGACGTGGGAATGGCAGTTATCTAAGCATAGATTGTGCTTCAGACAAATAGAGAAAAGGTATTTATTACGATGCTAACAATGACGATGTGGAAATATGTATTACAAAAAACATGAATGCTGTCTCACTGGTCGACACTTGTACTCCTCAGAAGCGTCAAACACTGCTTTGTCCCATGTAGCAGCACCATTGCCACACACTTTGTCCACATCGAGCTTCCAATACCTGCAACATGACATAACAATGTTATTGTTATGAACCATTTGCTGAAAGACGAAACAGACCAGAATAAACTTACTTTGTTGGTCTCCCAAAACCCATGTTGTCCTCCTGGATTAAAACAACAACAACAACAATTGTGTTAGTCATTGAAAGTGATTGTGACAGACTTACACTGTGTGAGTGGCAGCTTCTGCAGGCGCAGGGTTTTGCATTTTCATTCCTACCTCACTGGACTACAGCAGGGCCAGCACACTTCTGTGAACAGCCTCTGTAAAGTGGATCTACTCACCGAGACAAAATATGATCCTGCAAAATCTCTGATGATCCCAGCAGAGGTGCATATACCCATGTGGCCGATGAATGGGAGCAACCACCTGCAATATTCACACACAGCATAAAACAACAGCGTTACATCGATATACAGACATGCATACGTGAGTATATCAAAAATATACAGTATGCATTACACTAACAATGACGTAGGTTTATAAGAACAGCTTCATCTGATATTAGCTGAATAACAACCTGTCGCATCAAGACCAGGGTTTAGAGACGTGTTAGCTTCTTACGATAAAATAGGAATAGGTGTCCAAACAATGCAGTAAGGGTAGCGACTGGTTTTTCTGTCGCTTTTTAAGAAATCCCCGTGGTAGTTCATCATCACGTCGGTCTCATCAACCTCCGCCATCACTGCCTGGAATGACGTCACGGCGGTGTGACAGTGACGGATTATACGGAACGCTGAAAGGATCAAGTCAAGTCCCAGCTCTAACACAACACTCGTTTTTAGCGCCACCTGGCGTTCAATGAGGCTGACGCCTGCAAGATGTAATAAAGCGAAAATACCTACTGTTTTTGCACGGCAACATCTTTGGATATTGTATGAGCTTTCTTTTTAAATGTTTTTTTATCATTTAAAAGTAGTTTTTTGGGGGGGGTTTTTTACCAGTAATTTCTAAATTACAGGCGGCACCTTCTCTCCCTCCCTTTCTCTCTATCGCTACTTTCACTTTTTGTATCCTTTCTTAGGTATTTCATATAGTTTTGTAGTTTTTTTTTATGTTCGTAGTATATTGTGTGTCTATTGATGTCTTAGTATTTTGCTGTCTTTATTTGTTTAATTTTATTATTTACTGTATTTCGGAGTCGTTGTCCTGACCTTGTCTGTTTTTTTTGTGCCTCATTTGTATATCACCAGTTTGTCACTTTATTGCACCTAATAAAAAATAATTAAAATTAAAATTAAAAATTAATTAGTAAAAATAATAAAATAAATAAATAATTATTTAAATAAAATAATTTACAGGCGGCGAATATCACAAAATGCAGTTGTTTAGACGTTTGCGATGAAAATAACTTACTACTACTTGTGTATTATGTTTATGTTTATGATGCTTTAAAAATATATAATGTCATTCATTTTAGTTATCAAGACATTTGTCCCTGAGAATTTTCTAAGCTTCCATGCTCCTTACTTCACAGTATTAATGACAGCTATTTCATTTTGCATGTGCTTAAGTGGAGGACTATCTGGAATATTTATTCAAAATTATTATGGCAGAAATTTTGAAAATGTTTTTGTTATTGGTCAAACTCAGAGACTCAGTCAGCTATATCATACTTTATCACCTACCCCTTAAGCTGGGTCAGCTCATTACACTCAGTATATGTGGTTAGAAGCTCTCCAAATGACTCCTGCTTGTGATGTACTGTGCAAACATTTCTAGTCTACTCAGCAACAGCGGGAAGTAGAGCAGCAGACAGTGATGAATGAGCAGGACACCAGAGAGTCTCACCTACAGTATTTTCCCCAACCTAATTAGTAATGTGTCAGTTCTTCTGTATCTGTTGTGTAACTGTTAAGGACAAACAATTCATCATCTGTTATGATGAAAAGAACAGCAAAACAAAAAAGAAAAATACAGACAAGGTGTTTGTTAATTTTATTCTTCACCTTGTGCTTAACAAAGGATTTTGCAGGAATTCTCAAATAAAAACAGATAATCCCAAATTAATGAAAAAAAGTCAAACACATGGAGGCCTAGTGTTACATTTTAAGGACTCATTCCTGACATTTAACCCTTTTTGGGAGAAATCTGCTGTTCACTGAACAACAGTTAGGATGGCTCTGTGTCCTTTTTTGCACACTACTATGTTCAGATAAGCCCCAAGCAAGCAGGACTGGACCCCTGATGGTAGTAGGACTAGTGCTAAACTCTCGCAGGCTGTACGCAGGAACAATAGGGTTCCTGTCTATTGCCAACAGAAACATAGTTGCAACAAACCACAAATTAGCATCTGCGCCCCATTTATACCCAAAACAGAACTTTCCCATTGACAATTCATGCCAGAGGACCAACAACACTGATTTGATTTAAATCAAAAACATTTTAGAACGCTTTTTTTTTTTTTTTAAACAAATTTTTTTTTATTGATACTTGACCTTGTCAAAAATCTTTTGTAGTAAAACCTCTTAACTAAAAAGAGCACTGTATGCCAAAATCATGTTTCAATGAAACAAAGAAGACCATTTTTAAGCCTTGGCCATTTAAATGACAGATTACAACCTTTGGCAGAAGAAAACACTTTTTTTTTCTGACAGTTATAAACCAAACAAAGCTTACAAATATATTTCATTGTAGCAACACTTGCAACTTTCAAAATGTGGACAATTCAGTTTAGGTGTCCTGTGACCAAAACTCCAACTTAAAATATGAGTTTAACTCAGAATGGATACCTTGGGCGTGCAGCTTTTCTGCATGAGCAGGCACTAAACCTCTGAGCTCCAACTGTAGCAGACAGGAGATGCAACAAAGCACTCTCTTCTGGTCTGTGATCTGATCCTCCACGGAGGACTCAACTGCTGTGTGGCCACCCTGACCTGAGAATAGGTCGCTCAACCTCCAGCTTCTTCTTCTACGTATTGTGTTTCTCTCCAACATAAACCTGAGGAGGGATAAGTGCTGAACTCCTCCTTCTTTGTGAGAAACGGGGGAGTGACGTGGAAGGTGCTCTCCTCAAGGTGTGCCCCTGCCACTGTGGGGCGTGGAGGGAGAGGCAGAGGTGTTGTTGGTGCAATGAAGGGGTGTAATGCATGTACTCTCCATCCTCCATGAATTCCTCTCCCCAAAAGTGATCTCCGCCAGTCCTCTCTTTGGACAGGGGAGGGTGATGCATAGTGCAGATATGTGACATGACATTCACTCAATGTTTCTGTCAGACTCTAAGGGGTGGGGATTAAGATTCAAACGAGAGCTGGGCAGGGCGAGCGCTTCTTGCTTCCTACATCCATTCAATTGAATGGCTGACACTTCTGTTTAGCTTGGCCGACACTGCACTTGTCCCTCTGAGCTGTCTTCATCATCGGACCCTTCTGGACCAACGCCACGCAGGCCCGTGATGCGATAGCCCATGTTGAGCAGCATTACCTCCAGTGGGTCAGCATTCATACGCCGCTGGTTCGCCTGAGCCGCGCCCTCCATGTCCTCCACCACACGGACATTGTCACACTCAGTCTGTGTTATGAGAAAAGAAAAGGGAAAGAAAAAGGGATACCGAATCAGCTGAAATGCAAAGGACGTTCAAATATATTTGTACATCTTGTACTGTACATGACAACAAGTTAAAGGAAGAATGTGAAGTCTATCCTCTGTAAATGTCTCTCTGAGTCATGACTGTCTACAATGAGTGAGAAGCTCGAGTCCCTCCAGCTGTATTGTTGTCAGAGCCGTGTTTACATCATCTTTACATGGACGGGACGGCCTTGCGTATAAAGCTGTTTTAGTCAAGGACTAGAGAAAAGAATAAGAAAATAGCCTGGAGTGGAGAGGGGTTGGAGGTGTGCCGCTGGAGGAGAGCGGAGGCTTCAGAGTAGCGGAGGTGTCGCCAAACAGCACTTTGTTTTGGTTTAATGCTGGTGCTCAAGGGCGACATCTACTGGATCAAAAAGTTGCACATTCTTCCTTTAATTCATTGCGTCTTCTGAAATTAAAATGCATGGAACTGCTAAAGTCGCCAAATATCACATGACCACCTAATTTTAACAAAGTTCTCAGATGGTCACTGGTTGATGCATCAAAGGAAGAGTGTGGATATTTAAACAAACTACATTCCAAGAATCAGTATGATTTTAGAGTTAGGTAATCAAACCAAGAAGCACTGTGCCCCAACATGACCTATTAAATACTATAAAGTGTCAGCTTGTTTACCTCGGGTCTAGGGTTCCATAACCGCACAACAGGGTCAATACCACTAGTAGCCAGGAAGCAGTAGCTGGGGTGGGGCTGCAGGCAGTTGACTATGGACTCATCCCCCTGCAGGATTCTCACAAGATTAGTTGTCTCCTTTTCCCAGATAAAAAAGGAGCCATCATCTGAACCGCTGACGATGTACTGGCCTTTACTGTGGAGAAAGAAAAGGATCTTATATTGAAATATAAGATCACAAAAATCCAGTAGAAACAGTATCTAGATCAAAGATTTATATATGAAAGCTACTCTCTAATGCTTTACTTATTCTCTACTGCCCATTCATAGATCTGTCTTCAGCTACAGAGCTTGTGATTGCCCCCTTGTGAGCTGATGGGACTGGGACTGAGATCTACTTACCTTCCAAAGAAGTTAGCCTCTTTGATGTCGGTTGTGGTGTTGCAGTGACCACAGTATCTGTGCTTGTAGTCAAAGCTGCGTTCTCTCAACACCAGCTCATCCTCAGGGACGGACTCCTTCCGACTGAATGAGTGGAACCTAATGGAGCTGTTTGCCTTCTTATCGTCTCCTAGTGTAAAAAAAAAATAATCGTACTTATTAGCAGAGAGTCATTCAAATGCATTTACAAAGACTGTCTGTTAGTCTTAGAACACAAAACTAAGATCAAAACAAAAGGGTATAAAAAAAAACAGTTTTAAGTAGTCGTAAAATCCAGAAAACAAACATAAAAATGTGTTTTCTTCCATTTTCCACTTGTGTTCATACTCAAATAAGTTACTGCACATCAGACAAGTAACCAGTTCACTCTGTTCTACCTGTTTCTGTCTTGGTGAAGAGAGCAGCCTTGATGTCTTTGTCTAAGGAATCGCAGGCACTGCTGTGCGCCTGCTCAGGAAACTTTCCCTTGAAATCATCCAGACACTCCAGAGCTTCAGCCACATACTTCAGCTCAAAGAGACAACGTGCAAGTCTGAAATGAGCCTTCAGGTGAGCAGGGTTTAGAGTCAGAGCCTTCAGACAGTCCCTGAGGGCATCGTAATGATCTCCGTCCCTGTGAATCACAGATATTAGTAAAGACTTGATACATACTTTCATAGCCTTCAACAGTAGTTTATAAATCATCTCCCTGCTGCGATACAAAGACACTTACCACTTGCGTTTCATGTAGGCTGCAGCCCTGTTCCCATACAGCATGGCGTTGCAGCTGGTGTGGTGAATACCTAAACTGTACAGCTGGATGGCCTGGGTCCACTGCTGCCGTGCGAATGCATCGTTAGCTTGTTGTTTTATTTTCTCCAAGCTAGCAGGGAGATCGGTAGAACTAGCACGAAAAAGAGAAAGAGAAGCATGACTGACCTATGTACATGCTTGATCTTTAATGAAGTCTGTGCACAAAAACCAACCAGGGTAAACATAAATACCAAGAGTGCATCTTGCTTTCAGCAAATCGAATATGGCTGGTTGGTAGGTGGATTCCATTGGAGACGCCATTGGTTGTTTTTCCATTCTGTAGATCCCCTGTGAAGCAAAGTTTCATCAATAATGACTACATATATAGATGTCTATTTATTTCCACAAGGCACCATTTAAGATTTGTTGTCATAACAACCAATGGCACAGACCCACCTGTCGATGATTGGCACTTTTTTGGAAGCAAAAAGGTGTAGGGCTTCTGTTTGAATGTCAAATCAAACAGATACACCTAGAAGAACCGGGGAGTTAAAGGATACGTTTTAACAATGAAAAAGAAATTCACAACTCCTCTGGCTATTCATTTTTTAAAGGATTACCTGTTCCCCACCCATGTTAACCAGAAGCTCTGTGCCATCTGGACTGAAGGTGACATAGGTGGCCACCAGCACTCTCAGGCGGTTATTGTAGTCTGGGAGTTTCACTGGCAGGTGCCCTGAAGTGTTCAAACAAAGGATGAGCTTATTAGCTTATTAAAGCACATTGTTAAAAGTTAGTGTACCCATTCAATAAATCTGATACCAGCCATATTTCAGCCATGTATGCACCTGCAACATAATACTGCCCAGCGCCGTCTGGGATGGGCTTCTGCCTCTCACAGAATGTGTGCACCGATGCTGATGTGCTCTGACTCATAGATTTCCTGTAGGAGGGTAAAAAGTTAGGTTAGTTGATATGGAGAATGTAGCACATTTGAGTGATTGATTAATACCGGTAATCATAAGAACCAAATAATACCGCAACTAACCTGTAGTTGTTAATCATTCTGATGTCGTAAAGGCGGACAAAAGGCCCATTGGCACCCACAGCCAGGTAGTTGTTGTCCCTCGGGTTGACCGCTAGACACTTGGCCTCGACCAGCTGACCACAGAACTCTGTCAGGTCAATCAGCACCTCCGAGCGTTTACTGCTCTCCCTCAGGTCATACTGTCTGTTGTGGACACCAGGAATGGAACATAAATATTACCGGGGGGATAACATGACACATGATTTAATTCATTTCTGGATAACTGGGTTTCAAACCTAATGATGCCATCCTCAGCAGCACTCCAGAAGGTGTTTGGCCACATGGGCGCTGTGGCAATGCGTTTGACTCTGTTGGTATGATCACTGAAGATATGGATGGTTTCCTTCACCGTCAAGTCATGCACATGGACCTTTGTGTCGGCCGCACCTGTTATCAAGATTCTGTCTCCGGAGTGAGGGAGGAACTGTTAGGGGGACGCAAACAGAGCAAAAAGTATACACACACAATGATTAGCAATATTGAATTGTGGGCAACCAAAGATGAAGGCATTATCAAGGTGTTCACATGGAGTACTTATATGACTAATACATCTATGTTTCCATTTCTGTGCTAATGAATCATAGTCTGGATAAAGACATTAAACAACATTTCCACTTAATTTAAAATGCTAACATTTCCCCACAGTATTTGACCTCAGTCCTATGCTTTCTGTCAGGAAGCTACAAAGGTATGGCCTTGTGACAATTTCTGTGGTAGACCAAAACTGATTCAGCATAGCCTAACATGTAAAGAGATGTTTTCTACATGCCATGCACTAAATGGCCAACAGCTCCCCCTATGTGCAGAAAGTGTTGGTTTCTTCAAGAGAGCATTTGTAAATGAGAAAAAGGGGCACCATCAGTGGAGTTTTTGTTTTGCCTAAAGCCAATAATTTAAATGCTAAGTTGTGATAAAAATAACTCTACATAGTTGACTTAAAAATATGGATTAAATGCCCTTCAATTCAGTTGAGTACTGCATTTCTCTCATCCACATGTAAGCAGAATGTAGAAAAACAACGAGAGCCGTAGTGTTTGCTTCCGACTCAAATTTCAGCCTCGATCACCTTCAACTACATTATCATTCTGTATTCAAACTCAGTCACTGTGAATGACTTCAGTCTATTTTCTCTACTGAAATTCAAAATGCCCATTCTCTCAGTTCTCCTTACCTTTACTGAAAATATATTTGCTGCATGACCTGTGTGCATAGTTGTAAGCTTCTTGTGTTTGAATGGATCCCAGATGACAGCATGCTGATCATCTGACCCGGAGGCCAGTAAACTATACAAAAAAAAAAAAAAAGAATCAACAAGATGAGTCAAGCAGCATTGTTTTTTTTTAATACTAATATCCAGACATGTTAGATGTGCAGTAGTGGAAAATCTGTAAACATTTGTACTATTACTTATCAAAATACATTACAATTGTTACATTGCAGCAGCAATGTTTAGAATTTTATTCTTTCTTGGACAAATAGCGAAGTCATTATAGGCCTTTTGTGTACACACAGTTCATCCAACTAACCTAATAATCACATTTTTGACATACTTATATTGTGATGTAACCCAGTAATTGAACCAAGGTTAATAACTAAAGATGTAAATTAGGTGAATCTTCAACACTTACTCTCCTCGCTCATTCCACTCCAAACAGTTCACACATCCAGTATGACCCTGTTGAGACAGAAGGTAAACCTTTTACAGCGAAGATACGACAAAAAACAAAGAAATATCTTCTTGGTCTCCCTCGCTTTTCCTTAATGTGTCTACACAGACTTGCTGTTACTAACCTGAAGCTCAGCCTCGAGTCCAAGTCTTTTGATGAAAGGGTCTGTCACATGATAGGACCTTTGAAAGCCTGGTGCTCTCTTGTCCTGAAGATATGAATTCAATTCCTCATTAGACTTTTGCTCATCAGATAGCATAGTAAGAAATGTGTAAAGATACTGTGCATGTGGTTTGGGTCTTCTTAAGTTAGCATGAATAGTGTGTGATTACAGGTAGATTGATTGCATCTACTCACTCTGATCTGCCTGTGCAGGATATCTCTGGTGATGTTGACAGTAGTCATCGCCTCACCACTAAACATAAAAAAATAGGGTCTGGGCTGGAGGTTCCAGTGGTCAGAGCACAGATGACATTTACCCTGTATTTCTCAAAAGCTGGAAAGAAGTTGAAAACATAAGGAATCGTAGACAGTAGAGCAAGGACACTTATCCCATCCATACAGTGATTTCACGTTGGTTCTGTGTGTAATTTGATGTTAAGTGTCCTCAGCAGTATGTTGAATTATTTACTCATAACGTAATCTTTAAAATAGAGATAATAAGCATAGCATATACCGTTTTCTGATGTGCACACGTTTCTACTACAAAGACAGCACCTCAGAGCTCCGGTAGAAAAATAAACATAAACAAGCCGAGCTGATTAGCTTACAAGCTAATCTTAGCTTTGCAGCTCTGTCAGTATTATAACCGTCTGACTGTTTCTCAAACGATGACAACTATTCATACGTAAAATAACTGTTGCGCTGTAAGCATCGTAGGATACTCATGCAGCAGGCCTTTAAAAGACCAGCTCACCAAGTAGCTGGTGTTAGCGTGTTTGCGTTACCTTGTTAGCTAAACAAAACGTCCAGTCCCTCTATCGTAAACATTTGAAACGCTTAAATTGCGATTTCAGACTGCAAAAGGAATCTCACCGCTTGCATTGAACTAGAACCGCCCCTGTCAAGAAATGTCAATTTAATAGACGTAAAGAATCACACTCTAAGTGAGTTTGTTGACAGGATTCACGCTAATATCTTCTCTGACTTGAACACTAAGCTCCTCCCACTGATTACGTTCTCACCACGCAGCTGTCTTCTGCTAAAGCACTTCCGGTCAGCATTTATTTCAAAATAATAGCCTTCTTCTACAAATTAAAGTTGAACATTTTATTACAAAAAGGGGTTTAGAAAACACTTGTGCTGCAAAATACCACTATTGTGCGTTAATACATGTCAATTGTCTTCTCATTTAGATTGAAACGTATTGATCAAAAACTGAGCAGTAAAGTGAAATAGCTTCATGAAACTGCGACTGTGTGAAATAAGGTCCTTAAACAGCAATCAGCCAGATATAAAAGGGCTGTGGATCAAAGGTCTAATCCTACAGTCTGTGGTCTAATCTGACCTTACTTAAGAGGTAGTTTAAGGATGTAAAGTTGAATATAATAGGCTTAGTCTGATCAAGACTTAAAACCATGTTACACTGTACATAAGGCTGCGCTGAGGAGCTTTGCTCATAACATGTTTCTGAACCGATGGTATGAATTCACCTAATTCTTATTTTAACTTTATTTAGGCTAACCTTTATTTATCCAGGTTAGTCCCATTGAGATCAGAGGTCTTTTTTCAAGGGAGGCCTGGCCAAGAATAGCAGCAACTTACAGTTTCATCAACAAAAACCATCAAATTCATACAGTACACCTTTTATAATAATAAAAACCATCAGCTTTGTGTACAACCTCCACCAAAAGTGCTAATAAAATGATTATATTAACTGCAGACATTTTACACATGTTTCATGTATTTAGTGATGATGTAGGTCTTTATGTTCTCAGAGATCTAGGAGTGCAGAAACTCCTATTGATTATGAAAAAGGTCTGGGGCCCCAAAATAGTTTTTTTTAGGTGTTTAAATAGGGCTACTTTGTAAGGAAGAGCATATCATATTATTAAGTCATTAGCTCGTAAAGCATTGCTTTTATTGTTTCACATTTAAGAATTACACAGATGTTGAAACTGTTTTATTTAGGCCAACTGTAAGTGTGTGTGTGTAACTTCCTACAACAGACTCATGTCAGCATTTGAGATATTTTCACTTCGTCATCTAAAGCGTTTCCTCTCTTGGTGAACCAACACCTTAATTTCGTTGCGAAAAGCCCATTTGAATTAAGCCAACAGGATGACAGAATTTTACCATCAAGTAAAGCTCATACTAAATAGACTGTGTGTTATTTCACTGATGCCCTTTCTCATTATATGGTGTCACTACATTAAGATGACATATTTTCCATTTAACCATGCAGCATAATTCGATGCAAATTCCTTTTTGGAGTGTCATTAGTTATAACTTAAATCAGTTAAATCTTTTTTTAAATCAGTTCAACTTGTAAAAGTATTTTTTTCTATGTAATTGTAGCCTCTAAAAGCATCCTGGTTGGGTACGTTCGTTTTGGTTGACTGCAGAGGTTTTTAGTCACATGACAGAATAATCTCTATTTTTTTCGTTGACTCAGCAATAACATTTGATGTAGATGAAACACAGCTGCCTCGGTTTTTGGTCTTCAACACTTGGTTCTCATATTCCTGGCAGACAAGAAACACAAACTCGGACATCACGGATTGCCGCCGTGAATCGGGCGGTGCCGTGTTCTTAAACAAGCGTCCTGTGAGTCTCCGATGGATGTCTCTGTCTATCATCACCGGCAGCGTTGCCAGGTCCGCTTGTTATAAGCGACTTTGGGCTTGTTTTTTATGTATAGTCACTTGCAAATATCGTCAGTCGCGGGTTGCGGGTTTTTGGGCTTGTTTTCTAAAGTGCAGTTGCTGCCTACATGATGAACCTCTACTGATTCAATCCCAACTCTCCACAATAAACAAACACAACCGCGATAGTTTGTCCATCTCCAAGATCCGTCCACAACGAGACAAGACAAACACACACACATATATATATATATATGTTATCAACTGCTATCTATGTGGTAGGTTAGGTAACCTGTTTGGCTTCATTTTATTTATTTGAGGAGCCAGGTCGCTTGTTTCGGGCTTGTTTCCATAGAGCTGTTTGCTTGTTTCTCTCGCGAGATCTGGCAACCCCGACACAGTGATCTGTTCAGTTAGCGGAACAGCGGACTGAACGGACTCCGCGACGGTTACCAGCATCAACCAGAGATTTGTTACTGTAGTCTGTATTCATGTGAAACTAAAGGTACAGTCAATTTTGTTAGTTCCGACAGTGAGCCTAGCTTCAGCAATTAAAGTACGAAAGCTAATACAGGTTTGTTACGCTCATTTTAAACACAAGAAGCCCAAGAAAACGAAAGCGTCGTGTTAGCCGTGAGCTAGCTTGTAAGACGGAAACGGGTTTGTCATGGATTAGCTAAAATGGTCAACGATGCAGCGCAGGTACGTTACAACAATAGTAAACCTTAGGGACAGAGGGCGATAAAGAAGTCGCTTTTAAACAATATAGTATGCAGTATCTACGATTGTTACATTTTGCTAGCATCATAGCATTAAAACATGTTCAATTATGCTTCAAGTCACGTTTAGCGTCAAGCTTGTCCTGGTTTAGAGTCAGCGAGTCAATCCCTTTGTGAGAATTAGTTTGCTTTGTCAAAGACTTCTTGTATCCATCGACTTCCTGTAACCTCTTAGGGACACACACGTTTGTATAACCTCTTATGTAACGCTAATACATGTGCTCATGTTGTTATTTTTGTTGCTGCCCAGACCCGTGTGTCGTGTCTGTTTCTGGCATGTTGAAGGGCAGATGAGTTTGATAGGTGAGCGAATCAGTCGATAGCTGACAGCTGCTTGCACTGGGACACCGACGTTTAGTTGAAACATTGTGCAAGATAGGAGCTTTTGAGGACATGTCAGTGTCTGGGTTTCCACTAAAACATAGTCGATGTTAGTGTGTTGACACTATTTTCCACGGTAACTACAAAGTTATAGGTTGAGAGAAGAGACAGAAGCAGATTTAACAGATCAATAAGATATTCCAAGTGTATGATGTTTTTGTCGATTTGACCATCAGATTTGATTTAAAACAAAACCTAAATCGCTTTCGGTGTGTGTGTGTGTCATGACAATGTGTTAATGTCACGTCTCTCCTCATTTTAACCAGGTGATAAAGTCTTGTATGGAATGAAAACCTCACAGAGATATAGAGAATCCAAACCAGCGGGTAAGTTGAGTTCCAGCTGTCAAAATGCACAAACTGTATATCAGTTCAGCAATTGTTGATGATTCCCTCCTCTGTTGCTGTTGTCCTGTTTCACAAATATACATTAGCTCGCTTTGCTGACATGGAGTGGCAGACGCCAGCTGTGTCAGAGAAGTTCCAAAGCCGTTTTGGCCGCCGGCCTGGAACATCGGACAGCGGGGACACTGGTCTTGGCACCTCGGCATCTGACAGCACAGAAGGTGATGACTTTTGCTTGTTCTTCCACTGTTTGTAGCATGTGTTATGTAACCTTGTTATGAAGTCTGTCTGTCAGTCTGTGATGGGGCTCCAGTTTGCACATGATATCCTCTCTGCATATACATGTCTGTGTACTGCAGCAGGGTGGTATGTCATTTATATTCTTGACTTTTAAATTGGATTATAAAATGACAGGAAACCAAGTTGACATTTTGTAATGAGAGATGCCACACATGCGAGAGTAATCCCTAACTCTTACTACGTGCAAAGAAAAGAAAATATGTTGTCTTCACATTTGTTCACAGTTGTTTCTTACACTTTGATAGAGTGAAGAGAAATTCATGATTCACTGTTGTTGCTCAGGGGATTAACAGAGATAGATCAAAGTCACGGCCAAAATGCTCCAAGGCTTTGCTGCACTACTCTGATGTAAGGGTTAACTGGTACACGTTGTTGGGATGCCAGGACTGGACTGCTAAATGGAAACCAACCTTAACTGTGGTGTGAAATTTCAAATGAAAACAAGTTTTTAGTTTATATTATCATGATTTTAAGAAGTGACCATCCAACTAAATGAAATATGAAATCTCACTGGAGATGATGGGAGTGTCTAAGTGTTATATTTCTGTGTTTACACAAGAGTGGAAAAAATAACAGACGAGCAGTATCAGGAAGGTTCAATGTTATGGATGGACAGCTGGGCTGGATTGTTCCTGGATGTGCCACAGGAAACATGACAAAGTAGTTGTGGAAAAATCATCAGAAGTTTATCAGCACTTAAAGGTTGAACTTTCACAAAGCTGGTATTCATGGCAGTGACACAGCTTTTTCCTACAAACACGTCCGCTGTTTTCACTCATCAAGTTACACGTTTGTGTGTTGACATCCTTTAGGTATCTCTAGGGATGACACATTTTGAAAGTTATTAAACATCTCAGCAGTTTTTTTTTTACCAGTTTAGCAACATCTTGTGGGTTTCAACGTTGTCTAAAAACACTTTGTAGAATAATGTTACAGCAAAGCAAGCAGGTGTGGATTGTATGTCTTGCGCACCGGGACATTTCCAGGTGGCCTGAGGGCCTTTTTGGCCTGCCATGAGAAGTCAGTGATAGATAGACTTTATTGACCCCAAACTGGCAAATAGTGGTGTTACCGCAGCAGGTTATCAGAGCAAAGCTCCAGCTCTTAACCTTTTGTTAGGTTGACTGAACGCTAGGGTGAGACAGCATTGTCAGCATGGCGACAGTCATCGTTGGGGCTTCAAAGCCCCCTTCCGTTACAGATGTTTGACGTCATTAAGACTCAGTCCATTAATATTTACAGTCTATGTAATGCACATGTCCTCCACAACTCTAATGGTTGGTTTATTGTGCTCAGCAGGGTTACCGTAGTGTCCCACCCGCCGTCTGCAAAAAACAACGTCATGGTGTCCCTCGTGATGTACATAGCAACCGTCTACCTGCTGCTTCTTGGCTAATATTGACAGCATTATCAGCAGGTGAAATGGACGGTGATTTGAAAAGGACCGGTGGAGCAGAGAGAGGGAGAGAATAAGAAAGAGAAATGGCCTTACCACACATGCAGCAAACTGCTTGGAAATAAGTGACATGGTTGCCAGTAAGGGACCAGCGACTGATTTAACTAAATGTGAAATGTAGAACCAGGGACACACAGTTAGCCTACACAATCAGTGGTTCATGTGGACTGGGATGGATTTATATAATCCCAGTCCAAAGCAAGAGTCTATGCTATACATTTTGTGCAAACTCTCATGTACTATGGTGCTTTAAAAAGACCACTGCACACCTCCACTTACCTGTCCAGATGAACATCAATAAACCTGAGGGCCAGGTGTAGACAACAGTTAGGCATTTCAGTAAATGCATATCTCCTACTACATGTTTAAAATAACTTAAAATGCTTCATGTTTAGGATAGTTAGTGTTATCTATACAAGCCCTAAACACACTGTCCACTGAGGGCCTGTGTGACGGCATTCTTAGGAAGATTGAAGATGCCTTCGAGCAAATTTTGTCTCAGGTCTTTATTGGATTTGCACATTTCATCAGTTGTTATAAATTTGCATATCTTTTCAACAAACCTGTCCATCTAGTGTGCGGTCTCTTTTCTGGATTTGAATTTATAGCTGCTGTCTTCATGGCAGTTTGGTTGCAATCGAGCTACTACTTACAATTCCAACTGTAAAGCACACGACTGTTGCTTGTGCAGCTTTGTCCTTGCACTTAAAAAGGCATTCATACCCTAGCAACACAAAACTTAACCCCAAATTTAGCAACAATAATGACCTGTTGTAGATAACAGCATAGCATGCTTGTGGTGTAAATGGAATTACTTTAGAACGCCAGAGGTTTTTTTTCCATTAGAAAAGGACATTCTTTTTTAAATAAAGTAACCTGGTGTTTATCAGAACATTCACTTTTACAGCTGCAGGTAATTTGTCATTTCATTATATACTGTCAGAAGACAGGAATGCTTGTCAAGCATACATCAACCCAATGTTCTTCTGAAAGAGTAGTTTAGACTTGTTCTAGCCAGTCATGTGTCAGTGTGGAGCCTGGAGGCTGCTTTTTATATTTTAAGTTTCATCTCCTGAAAAGCTGGATTTTTTCTCTGTAAAATTCTAACGTTTTGACTTCATGTTCAAACTGAGCAGACCCCTCAGTCTTTGACTTTGGGTGTACACGTGTGTTATTTGTGTGTGTGTGTTTGAGTGGGAGGAGGCAAGGTGCTTAAATAAGCGGCACCCACAGATCACTCCGTAACTTGAGAGGTGGGCTATAAATACCCCTAACCTTTTCCTGTGTATGCCTGTTTGTGTGTTTGCTCAGAGCTCGATACAAACGGGTCCGGCTGTTCGAGGACAATACGGCTTTGGGCACAGTTCCGGCTGCGACGCTAACAGTTCGGTCCAGACATGTGGAGGACAAGTCGTTGTTTGTATTTAAATAGTTCTGCAGCTCAGCTCTCCTCAGTTCAGCAGTAGAAAAAATGCCACGGCTAATAGCAAGTTTGTTGCGTTCAGGTGAATGCCAGATTTCCAGACTCCACCAGGTCCCTCAGGTTTGTCAATGTGTTGGAATCAGAGTTGTGTAACTTTGAACTGTGTTGAGGCTTGCATGGTGGAGATGTTTGTAAGTTTGCTGTAGTGATCTTCACTGTGTTACTGAAGTTCTTTGTAAGCATAACGTGATCTCTGGGAGACTGTTCCTGTTCTTGTACGTTAACTGGAGAGGACTGGGTGTGTAGTAATCTCAGGGTGTTCATCTTTGCATGCTGTTAAGGGAATAATTACAAGGTTTATGCTGAGAAAAGTAAGACCCTTTAGTCAAGAGTTCAATCACTACACTAAAGTTCTGCATGGGACTAGTCAACTAACACAGGCGTTATCGGTGATTTACAGCAACATATTGTCTTAGTTAATCTTGTAAAACAGAGCTTTATTCAATGCAATGGTCTAAGTCTATTAAAAGCTTATACCCTGGGTTGAGTCAGTCAAAGCCAATTCTTTCAGTAGTGACACCTCATCATCAAAGTAGGCCACCCATAAACCCTGCTGCATCTACTTTACATCGCTGCCTGAAAATAGAGGAAATGGCCTGCAGTACTGCTCCAGATACTCTGCACTGATTTAACAAGGTCTGTCTGTATTTAATTGTGAGATAATAGCACTCAATGAAATTTCTAATGACTCTTCTTCTGTAACCCTTTAAAGATTTCTGCAGTACCAGCAGCAGCAGCCCCCCTTTCCAGCCCATCCGCAGTCAGATCCCAATACCCACTGCACATGTCATGCCATCCACGGCCGGAGCCCCGGCCTCTAAGCCCCAGTCATGCCTCCAGGAGGACTCCCTGTCCTCTGAGGGTCACAGATCTTCCTCTGGCTCCAGAACACCCAGTGGCTCCACCTCAAAGTCTTCCTCTCTCTCTAAATCGGCTTCTTCGCCCAACTTGGATGCCCAGGCAGGTGTGGGAGGTGATCTTGTGGGGCCAAAGCCAGACTGCCTGAGTCGCTACCGGAGCCTTATCAATGGGCTGGACCACTCGCTCTTCCCCACAGATCACACACGGGTGGATGAGGGCCAGAGGTTTGACACTCCTGCTGTGGAGCCTACTCTAAATCAGTCAGCCCTGCTGGGGGGGTTATGCCCTGATGTCAGACTCCGATTACAGACGACCGGGATTAGAGACACCTCAGACTACATGTCTGAGGCCTACAGAGGAGGCATGGAGCACAGCTATAAGGTTCTGCCTGAAGCTAGGCCCGGGGTTCCTGGCACTGCAGAAACCTGTAATCAAAGGGGAAGTCAGCCTGGTGCGGCCGGATCTCCTGGACTTTATGCAAACCCTCTCAGCCTGCAGACACAGGCTCTGCTGAGGGAGCACGCAGCCTCTAAGGGTTATGAGCCATTGCGGCAGGACAGATGTAGTGAACTCTCCAGCTGGCAGCAACAACACCAACATAAGCAACTGGACAGTTTACGCCTGCAAGTGGAACAAATGCAGGTAAGCATTAATCCTAAATAAAATACAATAGTACAAATGAGGGGAAGTAACACAAAGATAGCACAACAGAGTCTTAACTAATAAATAGGTTGTTGAGTTTTTTCTTCTTTGAGGGGACCCTCAAAGGTCACTGGAATATACATGTGGGCGGTCTGCTGTCTTTGGACATTGAAATCTATCCAGAAATTTGGCTGCTGACACACTTATATAGGTCAACAGTGGAAAGAAAACGTCCTACTAAACAAAGCCTGAGGCAGTGTAGACACACTGTCCTATTTTATAGCAGGGTTTGACCTGTCTATCAGCAGAATGTACCTCATAAGGACTTCGAAGATATTTCTGGTGTCTATTGTTGGATTTATTAAAAATAACTTAAACTGTATTACTTATCTGAGTCATACATTACTATACCTACCATTAAAAAAAAAAAAAATTGTTCCAAATAGCTTATTGCAGTCCTTTTTGCAGCTTGTTCAAATTTGTGACAAAAAGATGTCGCACAACATCCTTGTCAGGAGTGTTGACAGATACTGACCAATGTGAAGTGACTATTGTCACTTACCTATTAGCTGATTGCAGGGCACACAGTATATGTAAAACACTTACCAAATACAAAGGTCTTCTGGTTAGAAAAGTCTGTGTGTATGACTTTTCTGTAAGTATTTTTTCAATGAAAACAGTAGAAATGTATGTTCATTTTTGACAGCAATGTATTACTTACTCCTTTCCTGTGGGTCCTGGGGGGGGGGGGGGGGGGGGGGGGGTGGAGGTTTTGAACCACTGATCTACATGATTAGTGGTTGCTGTTGTGATTTGAGGAAAGCATAATTAATTAATGGTTCTAATTATGTTCTTCAGGCTTTCATGCTGCTACATAATGCTTTCATTATGTAGGAAATGAGAGTTAGAAATAGAAACAGATGGAATTGCAGTCCAGTCCATTTCATTTTAGAGAAACACTGGCATGAGTCAATTCTAAATACGTTGTTATTTATCATTTGTACAAGCTGTTTGAAATCCACAATGGTGTTGTTGACAAACTCTGTGTCACTCTGGCGTCCCATGCCTGCTGTGGTGTCAGATCATTTGATCTGGTGTCAGACTAGCCAAATCCAGCAGTGATTGCATTTTGTTCTGGTAATGTCAACACATGTATTATGTGCACTGTACTATACTGTGCTCAGATCAAATAGAAGGAAGTCAGCTGAGCACACAATTGATGCATTTCCAGGTTAACAGTTGTCTCATTACCACTGTATAGTAGTTTCCCCTCTGGATAAACCCCTAACTCGCAATGTTTTTTGTCTTTCTGTTGCAGTTGATGAGTTCTGGAGTGGGTCAGTACCCGTCTCTGTACTCGACACCTGTACACTCAGAGGCAGGCAAGTGGGACGCTCTGGTCAAAGCCAGTGAGAGTCTGCTGAAGGAGAAGGAGCTCATCATTGAGAGGCAAGTGTTATGACATAGGCATATGAATAAACTGTCTCTTACCACAGTAATAAATACTGTGGTGAGAGACAGTTCATTCTCAACTTTGAAGAACATCATTTTGGTTGCATAATTTTTTAAGAGCTGACTTCATAAAGGATCTGATTAATTTGTTTTTTGTAGTACTATTATTTATGTCTGTCTCTTAGGCCCACTACATTTACTGTCCTTTAAGGTTTTTTTCCCCCACAAAGTTGCTGACATCAATGTTGTCGTTGCATTGCAGACAAAAGCAGCACATGACCCAGCTGGAGCAGCGTCTGAGAGAAAGCGAGCTGCAGGTCCAAGGAGCTCTCCTAGGCCGAGGAGCTTCTTACGGAGATATGTGCATGCTGAGGCTGCAGGTTAGTTATCTAAACATGACTGGGAACCTTGTTTACATCCTTAGAAACCTTACCCAAGAACCTGTATTTAAACTTTGATGTCATATGGTGGCTTTCCAGGAGGCTCAGAGGGAAAACGTGTACCTGAGAGCGCAGTTTACCGAGCGCACAGACTGTGCCGTCCTGGAAAAAGCCGAGGCAGAGCGCAGACTGGGAGCGGTTGAGGCTGAGACTCGACGGCTAACTGACAGCCTGAAGGAGACGTGTGAGAGACACGCGGAGGAGATGAAGAAACAGGAAGAAAGGGTTTGTGCTCGCATATCACGACTTCCTGGCCTACAGTGGTGTTAACCACCTAAACAGAAAATGACATGAAAACAATAGAAGGCGCTCAGAAGTTTATAAGATGATTTAGCCATTTACAAACTGTTGACTTTGCTTCTATTTTAGCAGCATTGATGCATGGCAAAGGATCTAAAACTCTGTATATTATTAGTGTCACTAAAGAGAAACCATTCAAATCTCCTGTCACATAAACAGTTGATTAAAAAAAAATAAAACAAACTAACAAAAAACACATTTCTTATCCTTCTAACCACATTTATCTGTTCATGCAGATCCGCAGCCGAGACAAGCACATCAACAATCTGAAGAAGAAGTGTCAAAAGGAGTCGGAGCTGAAAAGAGAGAACCAGCAGCGCATTGAGACTCTGGAGCGATACCTAGCTGACCTGCCCACCCTGGAGGACTACCAGAGCCAGAACAAGCAGGTGAGGATGGCTCCGCTTTATCTTCATTCATTCTCACTTGGTCTGTTGTGTGTAAATCATGACACCTGGAATGATTTTTCCATCAGCTTCTAGAGGCAGAGCAGCAGGTGTCTCAGCTACAGGAGCAAGTACAAGAAGCCGAGGTGTGCTTGGAGACGATGCGCTCTCAACTGCGGGAAAAAGACACGCATATGGAGGATCAGAAACGCAGGGAGAGAGACCTCCTGACCACCATCACTGAGTACGAACACAGTCTTAACAACAAAGCCTCGTCTTCTCAGTGGGAGTGTGCATTCAAACAGTGATAACTCGTCACTGAATTTGTGTTCTGGGTTTTTATTGCTGTCCTCTTTAGAATGCAGCAGAGGGTACAGCAGGGCCTGGAGGACGGAGCCAGACTGCCGTCTCTGGATATCGAGAAGCTCAGAGGAGAGAACAACACGTTGAGGGAGGAGCAGCAGAGACTCAAAAAGGTCAGTTGTTTGTCTGTTTTTTTTTTTTTTTATAAAGCTTTTCCGGGGGCTTGAAATAGTCATGGGACAGCTTTTGAGTCAATACTGCTTTTAATCATAAAGTCCAGAGGGTGTACAAGGAAGAAGAAAATTATAAATATGGGCTTTATTTGTTAAAATCTGTCTCTACCTTGTTTGTTACCCAATGTAGAACAGAGTTTGTTCTACACAGTCGAACTGTAAATCTGCTGTTTATATATTTGAACTTTATGACTTTAGCTCCAAAAAGAATCTGACTGAGTGAGCAAAGAGGAAGTGTGTTTTCAGTGAAGTTCTACAAACGAGAAGTGCTTATTTCCCTGGCAGTAAGTTTATGTAAATTGTGGTCAATGCTTGTAGCAGCAGACGTTTGATCAAACAGTGAAACAACCACTTCTAATCTATGTTTGTTAGTCTGGTTTTGTTTTGTTTAGAGTGTAGCTCATGGGTCTTCTCTGTGTTTGTCTGTTCCAGTCAGAAACACACTTCTACTTCTGCTACAGTGCAAGAAGAAGAAAGATTAGTGATTTGGAGTGGATTGTTGTTCATAGTTTTTGTTTCTAAGCTCTTTTCTTCTCTGTCCAGGTCATCGAGAAGCAACATCGGATGATGGAACAGCTCGGCTCTCAGATTCAGGTGTTTATCTGTTTCAATTGTATGTTGATGATTTGTGTGGTTCTTAGTATTTGTGAGTCATCACCTGTTTCTGTGCGCAGGCGTTAGAGGAGCAGATATCTCAGGAAGAGAGTAGCTCTCAGGCTCTCAGAGAGGAGGTGTTGGCCAAAGAGCAGAATGTGTTGGAGCTCCACACAGCCATGAAGGAGGTGAGATAGACTAACCCCCCCCCCCCCCCCCCCCCAAAAAAAAAAAAAAAGATCCTGTTTCTTTGTATGCAGGGAAGAGAGCTTGTGTATCCTTAATAAATCTGTTTTGGTTCCAGCTGTCGTCTCAGAACCAGGAACTGATGGAGCAGAATCTGACCCTGCAGGAGCAGATGAGCGATCCCGAGCAGAGGAGCACCAATCAGGCCTCCTCCACCCTGCAGCCTGCCGGGGCTCGTCTCACACAGAGGCTGCACATAGAGATCGCGTCCTGCCTCAGCGACCTGCGCTCCCTGTGCAGCATTCTGACCCAGAGAGCTCAGGGACAAGACCCCAACCTGTCCCTGCTGCTTGGCCTCACATGTAAGCATGGGTTTTAATCTTTCTGTTATAGTTATGGGCACCAACCAGAGTAGGTCATCTCTGAACATGAAGGTCAGGGGTTCGATTACCAGCACCTGCAGCTACAATGTGTCCTTGGGCAAGACACTTAACCCCAAGTTGAATGTGTATGAATGGATTTATTAATACTGATGCACACTATACATAGCAGCCTTTGCCGTCAGTGTGAGAATGTGTAGGTGTGATTTGTGGTGTAAAAGTTGAGTAGTCTGAAGACTAGAAAAGTCCTGTTTCATTATGGTACCTCTCTTATGATCATAAACCCTTTTTAGGAAGAAACAAATATGACTCCTGTTTTTTTTTGTATTCCAGCACCCCCACCCATGGCAGAGCAGCCCGAGGACTGGATGAACCCTGAGGTTCTGCAGAAGAAGCTTGTTGAAGCTCAGCAGCTCCGTCGGGATGTCGAGGAACTACGGAATGTGATTCTGGACCGTTACGCACAGGACATGGGAGAAAACTGCATCACCCAATAACTCCAGCACCCACGTGATGGAAGAAACTTGTAAAAGGCCTGTTTCATCTCTGGAGACTCTAAAACGGGCTTGTCTTTCAGTTACTGAATGTCAGAAAGAGGACTGGATTTTAATCTTCTTAAAATGAGGACAGAGGAAAGCCCAAATGGTTTAGCTTCTCCTTCTCTAGACTGACTGTACGTCTCTCCTCGAGCCGCCTGCCTGTAGCTCAGAACCCTCCCATCCCCTGGTGAGTTCATTTATTTCAGTCCAAGGGCTAACAGGAAATAACTTACCTCTAATACTTGATCCTTACGCATTGTGTGTGTGTGTGTCTTATTGTATAATGATGACATGATAGCGTCGGTTACCAAACAGTCTTATACTTTTTTTCCACTCTGGTGGATAGCTTTTTGTTTAGAGGTCCCACAAATGTAATTTATTTAAATGTTAATTTCTCTCTGCAGGGGAATTATTCAAGAAGTGGTTGACAATCAACTGAAAGTATTTAACTCTGTGCTTTTAACTGAATTCTAGAGAAATGTTACTAACATTGCCATTATTTAAAATGGTAAACACTGTAACATGTGTCTCTGCTGTGAGGTAAAAAAAAAAAGTACTAAACTGAAGGGTTTGATACCAAAATCAGCTTCTCACACCGACAGGCCTCCAACAGTTTTGATACCAAAGAAAAAACTCTGGTCCAGTCTGTGAATGTCTGTGAGCGCTCCTCTCTGCTGCAAACCTCGTTCGGAATGAACACCAACATGTGCCTTTCTGTCATGTTTGCAACCACGATGCTAATTCATTTTTAGACCAACCACAAAGGGCTGTTTGCAGCGGACTCTTCCAATATGACCTTTCTCTCAGCGTAGTAGGATAGTCAATACATTCCCTGACTCTGAATGTAGTAGATCACTTTGGAGCTTGTGGAGGCCCGACATTGTTTTTGTTCCTGTTTAGATGTATGAGGTTAGTTAAAACTCTCAAATCTGTGTGACCTCACAGCATACTGTACATTTCAGGCTGATAACAGCTGACCTGCATTAGACACAGAGGTTAACTTTTATGATATAGGAATGACTGAAAAACAGTATTAATCTTCAGTATTATTATTTATTTGTTTTGTTTGCATTGACAACTCAGTGGGTCCTACTAATGTGTCGCTGTAACAATGTGCTAATTAATGCGGTTTGAGCAAACTTAGCGTCCACAACGTGTGAAGGTCCCATGAAGTGGCTTTTAGATTGTAACTCTGTCCTGTGGTTTGTCCTCTTTTCATAAGATTAATATGTAAGACTGGAAGTGATCATCGAGGATCCTTCACCTTTTCAGAGAACAAGGGGAAATGTTTGAATCCCACGCGGCAATGGTGATGATGGGAGGGGTTGGCTGGATCAGCCCTCAATCACCAATCACATCACTCTCAAAAGGAGTTTTGTATTTTACCCCAGTATAGGCAGAGCCATTAGAAAAGTCAACACTTTACAGGAAGTGAAAGGGATTTTAATATGAAAATATGCAATAACATCCAGGGACACACAAGCCATTTTTCATTTCATGGGACCTTTTTTAAATTGTACGTAGCACAAGATTTATCTTAGGAAAAGTCAGGCTCCGCATGCCTTAACATCTCAAATGTTTTTTGCAAAAGGGAAAAAAATGTTTCTATTTTCATACTTTGGTCCTTGTTTGTATTTGCATATTTTAGAAATAAAGATTTTCTGCATTTTTTTCTTCAAATTTGTTCCCATTTCATTCAATTTCATGATGTTTGATGTCAACTGATGTATTGGGTTCTCCTCTGTGAAGACGACGATGAATGAGTATGACCGGGGAGATTTAATATAACAGATTATTTATGGATCGTGACATGATCGTTTCACAAACAAAAAACACCACTGTCAGTGAGTGTTTCTGTTTATCTTTCAGTCACAGGGGGCCACCAAGTCAGCAGTCCTCCTCATTTTACATAAAGTGCTCCCAGTGAGTCCCTTACAAAGAGCTGTACATCTTGAATTTAGAGAAAACAGAGAGTACCGGCACTCAGAAAAGAATCTCATTTGTCGTAATGTTGATAGAAGATCATGTTGAATGGCTCATCAATACCATACCACTGTTTTATTCATACTAAACGCCTGTGAAAAAGTCTGTTTTTAAACTCAAATCTCGTACAGGTCATTCATAATCGTTCGTTTAGTTTTATTTGACTTCAGTCGGTGAAGGAGGACCTGTCCTCTTCCGCAGCAGCAGAGTAGCGTTACTTGTGAGTCCACACAATTGGAGCGTGTTGCTGTCGTCATCGTAGCAGCTCTGTGGGTATGCGCTGATGATGTCATAACCATGGAGATGCACCCCTCTGTAATATAAGAATAAAAAAAACAACCAGTCACTTTTTTTTTTTTTAGAGAAAGATATAGTGTCAGTGCAGGGGGAGTTCTCGCTCACCTGTGATTGTCCAGATACTGCCGGAGGTGGCCGATCGTTTCAGAGGAGCTCATTTTCAAGATGTAAGTATGATTCCCATCTTCTGTCTTCACCTTGAGCGTGATATCATCGAGGGCAGACAAAGGCCGGTCCGTGCTAAATGTCTGCAATCTGTAAGATATTAAGTTCAAACACACTTGACATAAAAAAAGCTCAGACTGTTCCGAGACTCTACCCCATTACAAGATAACATGGCCGTCCATGGTGACCTGTCCTGACTTAAAGACTGATAGCAAACAGCAATCTGCACTAACATTCATAATAAGCCACTGAGGCATAGACAGCTTTTTAATCGCCCTTTACATCATGTAGTATGATTTTGTTATTCCTTAAACCCAATTTTTTCATCATAAGTTTTTCATGACTGATTTATGATGATCACAACACACTGTATACATCGTACATCTTCTATCTTACACTCAGTGACTTCTTGAAAAATGCTTACTTTTAGATGAAGTGAAAATATTCCAGATCTGTGCATCATCAATTCATCCTGTCACATCATATATTTTGTACTACCTTCTTAAAACTTCACACAGTGCCTTTATGTTAGAGCAACTGGAGTTTGTAATGGCAGACCTCCACACTTCCTCCATCATACCTCTCTTTCATGACTTGCAGTGCCGGTGTGTCTATGAGGATCATTGAGCTGCTCTGGGCATCAGATGAACCCTATCGACAGTTAGATGAGAAGCATACTGAAGTGTTTACTTTCAAAGACAGATTTGCAAGTTTGCAGAAAAAAATCTTCTGCAATACCACACACACACACACACACACACACACACACACACACACACACACACACACACACACACACACACACACACACACACACACACACACACAACCTTGGGGTAATTTTTTGACTAACGCTGCTCACCTGTAGGGTAGTCCTCAGTGAGTCTCTGACATCAATCACACGACCTGCCTTCACTATCACCTTCGGTAGTTTGTTCAAGAACTGATCAATGCTCAACTTCTTGCCTATAACCAGAAGAAAACACAGTAGTGACAGTGAATCCTGAAGTTTTCCACCTCATGCACAACTTCTTAAGAGGGATGCAGCAATAGAATAGGGATGACATGGGGCCCACCCTCGACCAAACTATTACATTCTACATTCTGCGTGTACATATAACATGTATTTTATCCCAACAAGGTTCAGCCTTATCTGGTCCTCCTCTGCACTGATTGGCTGGTACCGGTTGACTCAAAGTTAGTCTATAGGGAATTCTGCTCAGAAGTGGAAGAATGTTTAGAAAGAGCAGCTTTTCATGTTTATAAGTCCATGTTGACTGAGCCCAAACCATCTTTTTCTACTTCAACAGGATCTTTTACTAAATGCTGGTTAGGTTATATAATAAAAACTGTTGAATATAGTGTCATATGAATGAACATGTTGTGAGTTACCCTGTGATACCTTCCCCCTCTTCCACAGGTAGCATTGGTTCTTAAACTAACACATCAACCTAACCAAGCTGCAACAGTTCTACTTATTTACCAGTTTTTTTCTCACTAGCCTGTTATGTCCCTATTTAGCTTAAGGGGAAAAGGTAGATGTTAAGACTAAACTGTTGCTATGCCAACAAGTTCGACATCTGCAAAACAAAAGATTTTGTTTTAAAAAGTTAAAAAAGACAATGTTTGAAGTCAAGCCTGATGTTTCTGTACACATAACATTCTGAGCCCAGCCTCCTCCCCACAGAAAGGCGAGCTGGTTATTATTTCAACAGTGGAATGAGATCAGTGCTCTGTATCGACCGATACTCAAAGCCAAGAAAACTGATCATATGGGTGTGTTTCTACTTTTTGGTGAGCAATGTTGGTGTGATGTTTGGGGGACTGACCGGGTAACCGAGAGCTGACGACATTCACTGATTCATCTCTTTTCCCGAGAACAGCTTGTCCTTCTCCAGGAAATTGACTCCACGGAAGTCTGGAGTTAAATTCCTCATGCCGCCTGTCGTGAACCTGCACAAAGAAAATCACAATTAGAGAGCGGGGACTTCCATTCACACGGTTGCTTTCCAACGAGCAAAAACAAACCTCAAAGGGCACACCATCTGGGAATCTTTCCTGCAGCTCGGCTGGAAAATACCCATCCATCAGATCCTGCATGCACTGCTGTAAAGACCAAAGACAGAATTTAAACCAACTCATTCTAAGTAGATACTAACCCTAACCCTAGTGTTATAGTATTAGAGTAGCACTTCTGTTGAGCTTACCTGTGTGCTTTGCTCCTCATAAGAGCGGAAAGGACCCTGAAACATGACAATGCCATTATTGTACAGACTCAGTTGAATAGGATCCTTCTTTGCCAGCTGAGCCCCGGTGGAAGTCGATTGAACGAAACACTCTCCCTCCCCGGCCAGGATGTTTAGCTCCCTGATCCTCTGCAGCACGAGCTCAAAGTTCATGTGGAAGATCCTAGCCTCAGAGGTGTCTTAAACAGATGATACACACAGCAGGTTATGATTTATTTCAAGCAGAGGATACAGTTTGTGTTTTTTAGAGGAAAAATCACAGAAAGAAGCTACCTGGCTGCCAGAGGCCTCCTTCTGAGTTACGCGGCTGCTCGCCTTCACCTCCCACCCAGATCAAACCGTAGTCGCTCAGAAAGCTCTGCAGGACAGCCATCAGCAGAAATCAGATTGGTGTGATTATCACTTTATGAAGACGGAAAGGAAATGTTTTATGACGTCAACTTGCCTCCATCTCACACACTTGATTCTGTAGTTTTTGGCACCTTCTTTCAACATCTGAACTACTTTCAATATCATGGGGGCTCTCTTTAAAAAGACAAACAGAAAAGTTGTAGCCTTAATCAAACGGTGGAATTAAATACCAAACCATCAAGTAAGCAGTTGTTACCTGATTCCTTCAGAAGCCTCAGTTTGTCCCTCAATACAGAAATCCTTTCATTCTTCAGGAAATAAAAAGACAGTTTAAAGAGTTGAATTTGAAAGATGTCTGTTGTCAGGTTTCCAACGATTGTCTCAGGGAGTACCTTCTGCTCAAGCTCCTGAGCTTGGCTCTTCACTATTTTCTCCAGCAGAGTCACACGCTGCATCATGGCCGACATGAGCTCAAAGTTGCTTGGAGGAGCACCTGAATAACCAGAGTTTGAAAGTTTGAAAAGGCACGCTTTGCACTTCATTAGAGTAAATACAACAATGCAAAGGATACCTTTCTTTAAGGCAGCGTTTGACTTAGAAGTTGAGACAGAGTTGGCAGGAGTGTTCGAGGTCTGGGGAGGATTTCCATCACAGGATTCGTCATCGGCCAATTCTGCCTGAAATTCTGAACCACGAATATAAAACTGATTAAAGAGAACCTTCATGTTTCATCTGTTACTGGGAGCATGTTTTGCACTCATTATATGTTTGTTTTTTTCAGGGAAGTGTGAGACACAGTAGGCACATTTACTGAAGAAACCTGTACTGTACTTTACTGGAGTGTTATATTTTAACGCCACTTCATACTTCTTCTCTACTACACTTAAGTAAGAAAACTTCTTATTTTAACTCCAGCTAAATTATTTGTCAGTTAATATACAAATTGATAATTAACATACAAATAAAATAATATTTAAACTTTCCAATATTCAATTCAAGCTGACCCCGTCTTTGTTAGACAGAAACTACAAGTTCAATGTTTCTTCATCAAATTTGTTTTTAATGTTTCCATTTAGTCTAATGTGAGAATTTGCTGCCTCTGTCATTTAATGCTTGAAAATAATCATTAGCTATGACCTTGAACAGGTTTTAAGTGACCTGTAAGTGCAGTCTTTTCTTTTCTAAGATTTGAAGACAAACCTACCTTTTAACAGATTCCTCCTGAAGGGCACTTTCTGCCTGTCCCTGTAGATAAAACACAAGATAATGCAGCAACAGGGACTTGAAGGTAGCACTTTAAATGAAATCTCACTGTCAGTAACCTACCATTTTTCATTCTGATGGCCCTGCAGTGGAGTGCGCTTCGTTTTCTTCAGCATGGACAAAGGTGAGCTCATTTGACCTGAAACAGGAGAGCCTATTGGTCTAAATATCGCAGACTTGGTCAGGCTCTCTGTAGAGAGGGCTTCCCAGAGTTTCTTTGGGTTTGTTTGGAGTCTGTTGCCACTAGCAACGCGGGGGGACGCGGTGGATTAACTGTGGAGCAATGTTTGGACGGTTCATCTTCTAACCGCGGGGGGCGCTTTCTGTCTCCGACACAAAAATCACACTAACTTGGCATTTGTTTTTTTTACTCATCTTGTTTTAAATGACTGGCTTTCGACTCTTTTATTGTTTATTTTATTATGTTCATTTTTGCAAAATAAAAAATTAAATAAAGAGAAGCACAGTTTCCCAAAAGAGAATGTCTTATAATGTGACCAACTAATAAAGTGATACATATTATTATAGTATTAAAATGGGTTTGTACATTTATATTTATATCCAAGCTATCGTAAAAAAATAAAAAATAAAAAGCTTTCCCAATGCTGTCAGAATGTCCTGCTTTGGTTACTCTGCCATCCGGTCACTTTTAGCCACTAGTCGGCCTCCCGGAGAGAACCAGCCGCACTGTCCGGCTCAGCCTCGCTCCCTGAGGGAAGTAGCATTCAGAGAGGATGCAGGGGCCTGCCAGTCCCGAAACACATCCATCACTAACCCGGGGCTGTTAAGGCTGGTCCGGGCTATGGCTGCACCCATCGCACATTTCGACGAAGACTGGCCGATTTTCAGTGATCCGAGCATGGTGGTCGCGGACCAGAAAGGCCGCGTTGCAGTCACCGCTGTGGGGGAAGAAGAGGCGGCAGCAGCAGCCCGGCAGCTCCTCCCGGGTGATGGTGATGATGATATCAACGAGCTGCAAGACGGCAGCTTCTTCCCGGGGGGCGCCTGTGTTTACAAGTCCATGGAGGATTTGGTGAACGATTTTGACGAGAAGCTCTCCGTGTGCTTTCAAAATTTTGACGCAAAGACAGACAGCATCGCCCCGGTTAACGTGATCGGTGAGGACACCCTGCTGGAGGAAGACGAGTGAGTGTTTATTGTGTCTGGTTTTCTTCTCCACAGACAAAATATCGTCTATAATGATGTGTGGATGTTCATGATTAAAAAATACCTGCTTAGATAAAACCGTGCAAATACAAACCACCTGAAATGAAGAACAGGAAGCAGATATTTATGAGTAAAGGTCAATGTGTGTGTTTAGGATGTGGACGGGACAGTTACACATCGCCACCATCTTTAATGAGGTCATCAAAACACAGGACACTGGTCTGCTTTAACACTGCTGCAGTATCACACTGTGGGAATGTTCAGATTAAAAATGTTCAACCAAACAGGTGCTCCAGTATCAGTCTGCTATCGGCATCTGTCCCCACATGACTTTTAATGAGCGATATTTGCCGATATGGAATTTTAATCCAAATCTCACTTTGTCTCTTGTGACGTCATGAGAAGTGTACATTGATCAGTCGAGCTGTGCAGTGATTTTTAGAGCTTAAGTTAATCAATAAATATTCTCTGCCTTGTTTGATGACCTTTTCTTTGTTCCAGTCATATGTAAATATTAAAACAACATTCTCTGGTTTAAGCCTCTGAAATGTGATCATTTGCTGCGTTTTGAGTAAAAAAAAGAAAGAAATTGTGCACTTAATATTTTGGCAGGCTACGGAAAATATCCTCATTAGTGGCCCTTTAGTCCATTTAAATAAAATGGTTTCGTTTCAGAACTATAAATCTATAAAACATATGCAAACTATAAATGTAACATTTCCATTCTATGCTTAAGTAAGAAAACATTTAGTGCAAAAACCTGTGTTTAGCGAGAACACAGTATATTCACAACAGCGTCAAAGCCTGCAATAATGAGAGATTTGCATCCCTACAGTCTCAGCTACTAAACTATTTTATAAATAAAGCTTATTACAGCTTATTAAATGAGCCCATTTTTGCATCAGAATGCTCCAAACTACAGTTTTAGGTTTTTCTGATGCCTTGAAATGACATCATCCATGGCAGCGAACTTGAACAATTCTGTAGGGGGATTATACTTTATCTCATTGTTGATGCAACTGGGACTCCAGGCTGTAATGTCTAAAATGATTTCTGTAATGTCTTTAAATTGCCACCAGTTCCCTTTCTACAAGTTTAACAGTGCACAGTGTTTAACACATTAGAATCATGAAAGGTTTAATTCATTACTTTTATTAAGTACAGCAACAACAACAACAAAAAAAGGCCAGGAATGCTCTTGTATCCTTTGTGGTAAAAATATTGAATGTGTACTGTTGCTGTTGAATGACGGTAAAGAATGGAAAATCATTTATTTTTATGTAAAGGGTGTCACACCCTTAAAGACACATTATCGTACATTTCCCATAATGCATTCCAACAGCACCAATTCTAGACTCTCTGCCTGGTAAATTCCAACATCTGTCAAACTCCATGACCCAGTTGACATCTGGCGTTATTTTTCTCCATAGCAACAGACCACATAAACAGACTGTGTAGTGTTGGCTAAACTAAACCAAATTTTTTTGGTAAAATTGAATATTTGGGGAAAAATAAAAGTTCCTTTTTTTTTTCTCCACAGAATCTGGAACGCTTTGACCAGTAATTACGGCCATGTTATGCCGGTGGATTGGAAACGGTCTCGGACTTGCTCCCTCCATGTCCCCACGTTCAACCTGGAGGAAAAACCTGTGAGTAACTCTGCCCCTCCCGTCCCATCTCTGTCCCACTTTTCCTTCCCTTTCTTTACTCCCTTACCAAATCTCCCTTCCCTCACACATTTCAGATATTCACGGTACCAGGGTTTAGTACTTTGATTAAATTCCCTCCCCTTCTTTCTGCTCCTGTCTAGGGGAAGAAGGATGTGACCACTGAGCTGTCGGACGATGAGGAGCTGAGAGAGCAGCTGGACATGCACTCCATCATCGTCTCCTCCCTTGCTGAGGAGCCGCTCTTCACAGCAGAGCAGGTGAGTAACATTCAAACCTCCAGCTTTTTTTCCCCCCCTTTCTTCAGACTGACGCGTCTCTTCGATGTGTCTGTTCATGCTGCGCGCAGGTTATCGAGGAGATCGAGGAGATGATGCAGGACTCTCCTGACACAGAGGCTGGGCACAATCCGTCCCAGTCGGACCTCTCGATGCTCTCTCTGGACGTCCAGCGCTCCATCAGCAGCCCCAGCTTTGAGAGAAGTAAGTCCATACAGATCAGGATTCATAGATGGAACAATCATAAAATATCACTATAATGTACAAGAGTTCTTGTGATTTGTGAGTGTAAGTTGTGCTGCATCAGTCATAGTGCCTAAGTGTTTTGTGTATATGTGTGTGTGTGTGTCTGTGGTCCAGGGTTGAGTACCATGAGTGTGGCCGAGCTGAACGAGCGCCTGGAGGAGACGGAAGCAAACATCAGGAGGTTCTCGGAGGAGCTGGTGCAGCAGCTGGCTCTCAGAGACGAGCTGGATTTCGAGAAGGAGGTGAAGAACAGCTTCATCTCCGCGCTCATCGACGTACAGAACCGACAGAAGGAGCACCGGGAGCTGCTGAAGAAGAAGAAAAAGCTTAAAGGTGGAGCCGGGTCATCACAGAGTCATGCTGAGAAGACGACTGGATCAGTGAGTACCTCATCCTTTCATTTCTGCATAAGGAAAACAATCAGCCTGGTAGTGTTTTCTTTATTGATCCTTCCTTTCTACTGTTTTCTGTATCCATGCTTTTCAAACAAACTGTTGTTTCCTTGATTCTTTTTCCTGTCTTTGGCTCCTCTTTGTCTTATCTTCCTCTGCTTTCCTTCCCTCCTCCTCCTCAGCGCTTCAGCATGGAGGGACTCTCCTCTGTCATTCAGAACAGCTTTCGACAGACTTTTGGGAGCGGGTGCAGTGAAAGACAGGTTGCTTTCTGTTTCTCAACTGCTCAGCTTCATTTTCCTGTTCTCTGCACTTAAATCTACACTTGATATGAATACCACCCTAGAGATAAACTCTCATCTGACCTTAATCACGCCCTTGGTCTCTTTTCTGTGATGGTTTGCAGTATTTGACCACAGTCATCCCGTACGAGAAGAAGGGACACCCTCCGTCGCTAGAGGACCTCCAGATCCTGACTAAGAGTAAGTTCTTAAACCATCCAAACTCTATTTGAATTTTAGCATCTTTTGACTCATCCATTCTACCTCTGTGTCTCTTCCTGTCTTACAGTTTTACATGCAATGAGGGACGACAGTGACAAGGTGCCCAGCCTCTTAACAGACTACATCCTCAAAGGTGAGCTGCTCTGATCTGAGTTTACACATGGTAGAAGTCATTGATGGTATTTATTCTGAAATGTGAAACATGAAGGATTCCAGTAGTGAGGTAATTGTGATTTGGCTGGCTTTGGTTGAGCATGTTACAATGAATCATCTATATTTGACATCATTTATAAGTCTTATTTCTACATTTCAATACTTGGTGCATGTTCATTTTTAATTACATGTTAGCATTGCTAGTCATTTTTAGTATAGTGATGGTCTGTATTCTGTATTCAGAATTTTAAACATTAATATGATACTAGCAAATTTCAAGGTATATCAAAACCTGATTTGATACCATATCAACAAAAACATATAAGTCCATCCAATAGTTCTTGTTTTTAATTATCAGAAATCTCCAGATTACTCCTGCACACTGTCTAAACATCTAAACATAATGTTTCTATATTAGACTGCAACTTTTGATGGCTTCATTCCTCTCCTACGTACCCATCAAATGAAATAGTTTCTGTCCTTTTAGATAGTATTGGTCATTCAAATAACAGAAATCTTAACATTTTAAAACATGTGGATTCGAAAAAAGTATCAAACATTTTGAATAGTTTATTTAAATATAGTCTTTAGGTACTTGCACTCTATCTTTTCCATTTTCTGCTTCTATACAATCCACCATGTTTCTTTGATAAATGTAGCTACTAGTTACCTTGTGGGTTCAAATTAACCGACACACTTTAATCGACAAATAAATTATGATCTAACTTTAAATTTAAAAAGTCTTTATTGTTTCCAGAGTCACAATTCAACATCTACCCAACAGAGTGACTGCATGAAGTAGTGAAAGTGAACCTTGATTATTGCTTACCACCAATAAAGTGATACACAAATTAACGCAAGAATAATATTTCTGCATATCGAGGGCCTAAATTCTCTTTTACTCAATGGATATGTAATGGCTAATTTTTTAATGTCTTTTTTTGTGCGAGCATTTGTAACAAGTGTTTGTTACAGCAGATGCCTGTAGTATGTATTTCATTTTTAAGAATTATTAATAAAACGAAACAACACCATGGCTAATTGATAATTTTACTTTAGTATCAGACTTTAATTTGGTATAATTGGGACAGCATTGAGTGAAACATTGGACAGGTAAAAGACAGCAGGATGAGATAAAAATAAAAAACTACTTACAAATGTACAGGACAGAATGAGCCAAGAAATAAGATATATATCACTTTGTCCACAGAGGGCGCCAGAATCAACAGAAACAGAAAGTTCTTTTGGAGAGCTTTAAAAAGTTCACTGCTGATTCTGAAATCTAAAATGTTCAACTGTTTAGTCTTTAAACTGCCTTGAAGACACGCAAACTAGTGCTTAAAAGGCATAATGTAAATCACTGTACTGATTATTTACACCATATAAACATTATGGTCCTCGTTTTTCTATTTTAAAGTCCTTCCTTTTACACGTGTTCTGTTTTCATTCTTTCATCTTCTCTGTCTCTACTTCCTGCGATCTAACTTATCGCCGCCTTGTGCTCTCTAGCTCTGGTGTGAGCTAGTGTGGATTAGGAGGTTTGTGACACCTTCACATGTGATGTGTGCACTGTTGTGGTGTTGCAGACCCCCCCCCCCCCCCTCCCTCCCCTCTACCACCACAGTGTAGCGCAGTCTGACCCTGATGTTCTCCTTCTCACTTGTCCCCTGTCCCATGTGGTGACTGACTACAGCATGGTTGATCCCTTATAGTGTTACACTCTCTGAAAAAGACTCACAGTCGAGCTCTGTTCACCCTGCAGTAGATCGTTTTAGGACTTTTACTCATCTAGAAATAGTTTTGCAAGTATTCACCCTCATCCAATCTATTTTAACAACGGTATTGTGTATAAATAACTGGTGAGATATTTCCTGAACTTGTTCCCTGTGTTTATCTCCTTATTTGTCATTTGTAATGTTTATGTAGAGTTTTTCCTGTTCACTGACAGCTCTGCTAATCTTCATCTGTTCTTTTGTTACAGTGCTTTGCCCGACGTAAAACCAGAGGGGGACACCGCCGGCCGAACACGCTGCGTGGATGAAGAGGGCACATTTTAGTTTTCGGCTGACATGAAGCACACTTAATTTATTCCTGCATGTTTTTTTTACCTCAAGATGTGACTTTTTTTTGTGTGTCATTTTCTCCATTGTGTTTGATTTATTTTGGGTTCAAGCCTTGTGATTTTAGAACCTTATGTGTGATCCTGTGCAGTCTTACTTTTCTTTTCCAAAAGAGTATTGTAAAAGAAAATGACGAGTAATGTAAGAAGAAATGCGTCCGGATAGGTACATACCAGCAAAGAAGCTGCAGTGTTTGTAAACTGTGCTTTACCTGTTGGTTAGAAGTAAGATGCAAAGGGCTTTTGTATTTAAATGGAGGTGCTAAGCTATCTACGAGGCGACGATAAAATGCACTGAGCACGTTGAACACAGAAGTGGCAGTTATAGAGAAATATAAAACTATATTTCTGAAGCATCAGAATTGTTAACAAAAGAGTAAAGAAAGATTTATGAAGGTTTGAATGATCCTAATGAGGAAATCTAAAGTATCAAAACGGCACATGAGATCGATCAGAGACAAGAAACTAATGTTTGAACTAATCAAATAGTTACAGTTAACCAAAATATTAAACCATCCTATAATTTAACACCACCTTCCATATAACCGCAGAATCACCGAGCTACCTGCTTTCATCTCAGCAGAGCAAACGATACATCATTATATGTACTATACATATTATTATTATGTGGAGGAGATGAAGTGCTGGTGGTGAAGCTGATGGAGTCTGGACTGATAGTAACTAACTATGCATAAGAATGAACACTGAATTTGTGACCCCTGCACTGTCTGAACTTTCTGAATCAGAGACTGTCGATGTGCCTGCTGTGCACAGGGCAGCCTTTATATACGCCACGACTAGGCTATATTATAATTCTGTATATATTCTTATATATGAACAAGCTGCCTTTGCCTTTGCCTGAACTTTTGTACATTTTAAAAGACTTATTCTCAATGAATGTCAAACTGCTGGACTATTTAAAGCCTGCTCCGTTGTTTGTTTATTTTGTAAAATATCTTATTTCAGATATATGAATTAAATCAAACCCTTTAAGTCTGGAGGTTCTTTTTTTTTTTTTTAATTCATGCCATAAAGACATTTAAAGAGTAAACACACACTGATGATTTTATTACCACAAATTCTCAACCCCCTCATCTACAGACAACATCATCACGAATAACATAACCAATCACTGCCATGAAGCATGAATAAATGTTAATCATATGAGGGTAGCTTTATAAGGTGCAAAATATGGAGGTTCAAATATGTGGTGAGAAAATAAAGTCCCAGTCAAGAAATAAATACAGGAATGATGGGGGGGTAAAAACCATGTTGTAATAACTCTAATCCTCCTAAATGATTTGACTTTCTAGTAACCCTTTGACTCTATTGCTGAGTAGAATTGCACATTTGATGTGTTTAAATAACATTTGATTATCTTTTGGTCATAACTGATAACAAGATATTTCCTAAGACTTGGGGGTTTTTAAAAACGAGGAGTAAAAGAACAGATCTGAAAGCTATACGTGTAGACTTAGAATATTGTGAGACTCAATTTGAATAACAGGTTCTATTCTTGTGCTTGCTGGCGTTCAAGCTTTTTGTTGCATCACATTCAGTTGTTTATTTTTGCTGGTCAGCTCGTGTCCTTGAGAGTGAACTGTGGAACCGATGAGCATTTAGAAACATTCAGACAGTCAGGTTCCTCATGCCAGAGGTCTCATGTTGCAGTCTATAATAGAAAAGAGATGAAAAACATAAACGTTCGCTTCCCGTCAGTATTTGTTTATTACATAAGTCTCTGCCATGTGTCAGCTGCACCCCATCCAACTTACCGAGGAGATCCAGATGTGTTCTGTGGATGAACCCACAAACATCCAACCTCTGGCCTGATGGAGCCTCAGCAGAAACACAACAGGCACAACAGAGGAAAACTCACAGTTCAATTAAACAAGCAGCTTTAAAAAGGCAGTGGTGAAAGTATTTGCATCCCAGACACACACACACACACACACACACACACACACACACACACACACACACACACACACACACACACACACACACACACACACACAAATAATGAGGCCCTGCCGTATTGGATCAGTACAAACATATGGAACCTGAGTCATGCTTGTCTGAAAGCTGTTAAACTGCTCGATCCTGTTCACCATCCATTTCCCCTCAGTGTTTCAAGAGCAAAACAAAACACTGCTAAACATCTGCAAAACATTTGTTCTCTTTGACATGAGATTTCCTCACTCAACTCTGAGTCCTAAACACACAACACTCTGTGTCTGGCCAGAGCTCAGAGCTGAGAGGAGCGTCTTGTGCTGCTGCATCAAAATCGTGTCTTTCTGGTGGATTTAAAAAAAGTGTTTTTAGAGCATCATGGCAGTGAGAGGGCTTCTCTTGGTGTTCTGTCTTCTCCTGCTGGCACGCCGCGCGCTCCAGCAGACCTCCTCGAACAAAAGAAATGGAAAGAAAGGTAGGGGACGGTGAGCAACATCTTGCACTTGTTTAGATCTGTGGCAGTCCTTCAGGAACACAGAGCGATTTCTTCAGACTTTGGAGTGAGTTTTGCATTTCTTTGTCTTCAACAGACTCTGCAAACAGCGCAGCAATCGAGGAGCTGAAGAAACAGATTAATGACATTGTTCAAGAGCTGAATGTGCTGAAAGAGCAGCAAGCTTTACAAACAGGTATTCCTCCTGCAGAGATTTCTTCATGAATGATTTTTATTTATATTTTAAAGGAATGTGTTGCTCAAACCTAAGGAATGGTGTTGCCTAGTAATGCACAACATCAGTGATTCCCAAAGGGTGGGATGCAGCACTGCAGGCGGGCAGCAAGAAGCTAACAATAAATCAAAACAAGAGATAACATTTTGACAATTTAGTATTTGTACAAATGTTGTTGCTTAAAACTTTTTCTGCAAAAAAAAACATAAAAAAAAATACTTGTGACAATACAATGTTCTGTGAAGTCTAATATTTAAGTTTTCCTGTGACCTTGATAAAAACAATACTCTGCCCCTCAGTTTGTCTACGAGGCACAAAGATCCTCGGGAAGTGTTTCCTGGCTGACCCCGTTAAGAAGAGCTTTCATGCCGCCAGCGAAGACTGCATCGCCAAAGGAGGCAGCCTGGTCACTCCTCTGACCGGCGACGAGAACGACCAGCTGTACAGCTACGTCCGCCAGAGCATCGGCCCCGAGGAGCATGTGTGGCTGGGCGTCAACGACATTGTGACTGACGGCCAGTGGGTGGACCAGTCCGGTTCCAACGTGCGCTTCAAGAACTGGGAGACAGAGATCACCCTGCAGCCGGATGGAGGCCGCAGCCAGAACTGTGCCATCCTCTCCACCACCGCTAATGGAAAGTGGTTTGATGAGAGCTGCCGAGCTGAGAAGGCGTCAGTGTGCGAGTTCAACATTGTCTGATGCGTCAATCTGCAACCTACACAGATACACACACACACACATGAACGTGTCACACTGCTTGCAAGAAAGGGGGAAACATGAGTATCAGGTGCATTAATGCAATTCTTAAAAAAAAAAAGGTTCTGCATATTTCTTGAGCTCACATTTTCTTTACCAAGCCATTGTCATTATATAAGCTAAACGCCTATGCATCAAGGTAAACACCACTGGATGGCCTTTTTCTGATTGTATTTTACATGTAATCTATTATCTAAATGCAAAGTTAGAACCTCCTTTTTGTTACTTAACAACAATAATCATCGGTACCTTTAACATTCAAGGTAGTCCTACCTGTTTATGTCTAGCTTTGAATGTAACGAAATGCTTATTTTACATTTTATGCTGCCAATAAAAATGTCTACTCAGTTCTAACCATTATACTGTCTTTTTTCAAAATCAATAGTTCTAATGCTAATCATTTGCTTATAAGAAGACAAAATGATTGCTTTACATAAAAACTCCTAATCCTAATTTACACTCTTAGTTTTAGGTCGCCCTTTCTTTGAAGGGCCACTATAAGTGGCCTTTCCATTTCAAAATAAGACTCAACAAACCTGGACTATGTGTTGTCTCAAAGTTCTGAAAAATATCAATCTCGACCAGCTCCACGACCAGAAACTTGATAAAACTAGGATAAAAGTTGGCGATGCTTTGAAAAACAAATGGAGAGGTTAGAACACAGAAAGCAACCAGCATGCACATCAACTCTCTCCAATGTTTTGACTGCAGTACCCATTTTAAACACTAGGTGTCACAGTTGCATATTGGTCCTTTAATTGAACTTCTGACTTGTTACAAATTCATATAGAAATTCAGGCATACAGGGGAATATGCATTATGACATATTCCGAAGGAACTCTTTTATAGTTTTAATGTTTTTTTGGGGTTTTTTTGCCTCTGGTGTGAAGGGATCAAAATGACCTTGTTTAAAACATTTTCAAATTTCCAAAAAGTGAACTATCAAACCTTCTTGAGATATTCTGTTTTTTGTATTAAAACCATCTGTATATGAGCCTTCCTGCTTGATGAGTTCAATGGCTTACTCACCAGAAGGAGGGTTACATCAGATCAAAATGTTTGTCTCCATGGACATCCACTGATGTCAGCCACAGTGTGTGTGTGAGAACAGCATGCTCTCATGTCAGTCCCTTTCAAAACCTGTGCCAGCTAAGTATTCATGGTTATATTTTGCATGAAGTAACAAAACAAGGAGAAAGTTATGAAACTAGCTTGATTTCTTTAGGAATTAAAATGGATTTATTGCAACTTTGCCTCCCTCTGCAGTTCATTCCCTTAATTGCAGGAGGCAACAAGACATTTTCAAGTTAGATTGTAAAACTATACCATTATTTCTCCTCAGAAAAGACCAAACTACGTTAAATTAAACAATTTAATGTGATATAGTATTATATCTATCCAACTTAATCTACAAACTGAAAACATTTACAAACATTGTAACTTGGAGCTAACATGTTGCTCTTTAGATATTCCCTGTAATTAATAAAAACATCAAACAAATAAAATACATTTCATTGGATTAAGTCACTTTTTTCTCACAGGTTGAAATAGATTTCAAAACAAATATTCAAATATGACCTCTGACTAGTGCGTCTCTCATTCTTTGGGAAGCACAAAGGAAAAACTTAGACATATTTTTATGATCAGAGAAACATCACATTGCAAGCAGCAGGTCGGTCTTGGGAATTATAAAAGTGTGGGTCCATACTACTAAGTAATACAATTAAATATGTTGTCGTTAAACAGGTTCACCTGTAGACCTAAACAAGCAGAAACAAAACTCTTTATATATTGAAGTAGGAGTGTATTGACACCTCTGTTAGGCACATTTATGGTGTGATGATGCTGGATCTAGAAAACTACAGAGCAGGTAAACGCAGAGATGAATAATGAAGAGAATAGAGCCATGATGCACACATACTCATGTTGCAATATAAGCCATCAAAGTTCTATGATGCTTTAAAAAATGTGGTGTATTACAAGAGCAGCAGTGTCTCAATTCACCAGTTCAGAAATAAAAATACAACAGTCAGCATGTAAACAGCACACACATTTGGTCCTGTATAAGCAAGTTATAATATGTACAAAATATCTCACGTTAAAAAAAAGATCATTGTCTAAAACTTTTTAATTGCAAAAAATTATAGTAAAAAACAAAAGATTTTGTTCTGCTTTGGAAAAAAAAGCAGTGTGCATTCATCTGGGATAACTCAACAGTAACAGCTGCAGGCAGGTTTGAACAGTGTCATTTTGTGTGCCCAGCTTTGGTGCAAAACAATGCTCTAGAGGAACAACAAAGAGTTCTGACAGGGCTGAACACCAGGTAATCACACACAAGCCAGGGAATGAAAATTTCAAAGTTCATGGAGGTCAAATGGAAAGCAGAAAGCTGAATCCAATCTTTTCCTCAGTTTCCTCCCTCTGGCTCCAGCCGGGGCCCCAGATTGGGAGAACGCTCGTCCTCACTTTGCTCCTCAGTCTGGTAAATCTCATTGTCCACCATGGGGCTAACATGGCTCGGAGGTCTGACAGGAAGGGGAGGAGCCTGTTGAGATGGGAACGAAACCGGCTGGTAGGTCCCCACTTGCGCGTCCTCCACACCGGTGTCTTTTAACACCAGTGGCTTTTGCAAGTCTGTGTGTCCTGTGAAGGGCCGGTATGTGTCAAACTCTCCGTAAACACCGATCTCTCTTCCTTTCCTCAGCAGGTGTGTGTAGACCAGCGTGTCCTCGATGGTGTCGTACACATGAGACTCGTTGTCTTCCCGAGTTTTTGGGAAGCCATTGTTACCTGGCAGGATGCTGGTGCCATTTGGATTATAAATGGACACTTGGTGATTCAGCCTCTTCTTCTTCTTCCTGTCATGAGAGAAAAGACAGTAAGAATCTTATCACAACATGTTGTATTAAAAGATACATCTATAGCATAGATTGAGGCTCACATGAAGTTTAGTAACACACTGTGTTAGAACCTTTTTTTTATTTTTCTTAGAATAAAACTTGTGGAATTCTTTTAGCAAGCGAGCCGTAGGAAATGACTCAAACGCCTACTTGTCGAGTGAAATGATCAAGAATTGAATTGAATGTTGAATAAAACTTTAAAGCAGATGCACTCACCTTATCACCACACAGACGGCAACAAGCACGATAACAAAAATGACCAACAGAGCAGCCACCACACTCAGGATGATAGTCAGAAGAAGGTCTAAATGAGAGAAACAACAAACACAACGTTTCACGAACACATTTACCATAAACAAAAGTTAAGTGTACCATCGTTGTAATGAGTCATTGGCCATGATATTCTTTAAGGAACAACTTCAGCCTGGTGACAAACAAACATTCTTATACTTCACAAATAAGTTTTAGGAATAGTTCTGTTATATTGTAGCTTCCTGCCGCCTTCTTATGGCGTTAAAATAGAGTATGCTTTGACCATAATACTCATCATTAAAAAAAAAATTAAATAGAGAAGAAGTTAGATTTCAAAAAGTCCTCTTACTCTGGCTCTTCTGCAGGGTGATCATGGTGATGACACTGAAATGTCCTCGTTCGGGCTTGCAGTTGGACATGTTGAGGTAAAAACTCTGTGAGACTGTGATCTCTTCCTCGGCCTCCTCGTACTCTATGCGGCTGTACTCCTCCTCCTTGCGGCCGACTCTCTGCACACGGATGTTGGTGTGGCCTTTCTCGCACTTGGGCTGGCTAAGGTTGGCAAACATCAGGTGAGCCTCCATCTTCGTGGGAAAAGAGACGATCCAGGAGACGGTGGAGTCAGTCTTCATTCCTACTGGCCAACCAGGAGAAGCCAACAGGACAGGAGCGTCTCTTTTTGGAGACACTGTGAATATGTATCTTTCTGGATACGAGTTAGAAAAAAAAATTAAAAATTAAGAATCAATATAAAGCACGTTTTTTTTTTATTCAATGTTTCATCAATTGAAGCAGTTTGTTACCAAATATTTCCTCTTTCAGTCTTGCCTCCAGCACATGCTTTAAAGACGTCTTTGTGGCTTTTTTTTCAAATATGGTCACAGTGACCGTCACATTGGTGTGGATTTGGATCTTCTGGATAGTTCCCTGAGGGCAGAAATGTCCTATGATGCTGCCATCGTCCTCAACGGCCTCGATAATGAAGCTGTCATTGCACGGCTGTCCAGGTAGGGACTGTCTGAGGGGTCCAGTAGGAGAGGTCAGCTCCACTGTGCCGTGCTTAGGAGGACGGAGAGTCCAGGTCACACGGCTCAGAGGAGCGGGGAGACAGGAGGGCATCGTAGGGGAGCAGGGCAGACGGACTGGAGTCTTTGGGCAGTCTTCAAGTTTGTTACACTCTGATAGGAGAGAATAAATCATTGAAATATCAATCAGCAAGTAGCATGTAAACGTGTCTTAAATAATTGATAACACAATATTGTTAATGATATATGTATTTGTCAACCACTTTAACTCCATCTGTCAGAACCCATATGGGGAGGCGACAAAACACTTCATGACAATGTAGAAAAATGATTTATGGAGGAAGTTATGAAACTAGATAATTAAAAAAATACTTAAAACATGTCTATATTTTCTTCAAGCTACATTATAGTGTGTTGTAAAAAAAATTGGTCAATGTTTTTACTGTTAAAAATATTTAATTTGAGGCGTTTCTTTGTGATAAATAGAAAAGACAGAGGCCGTTTCAGAATATCCACAGTTCAGTAGGCAGCACGTACTTTTCAGTAGGGAGTTTCAGAATACTGAACTTTCATGGTCATTCAGTATGCATTTTTTGGGTCCACCTCAGTATACTGAACATTTCAGTATGGATACTAACTTCCGGTTTTTATGGATCGGATGTGTGCTTTCAGGAAATGAATTGTATTTTACCACCCACAATGCTGTGCGAAATTAAACGTAAATCGTCACGTCCGCCTCCAAATCAAAACAAACGAGCGTGGATTAATTTAATCAATTTTTAATCTAGAGTTAAAGTCCCGACTGAAATCATTACTTTAAATTAACAACAGAAAATAAAACAAATGCCTGCATTATTATAAAACCTTTCCCCCTCTATTTAAATAATGATTTCACTATTTAAATGCGTCTTTATTGGTTTATTTTATATTCTGTATATTACTGTACTTTCCTTTATGTACTGTATGTTATTTAGTTATTTAATTGATTTACATTGTGATATTGTTTTTTTTACCTGACTGTATATGCGCATTACTCTTCTTGAATAAAAAAAAACAGGTGAATGCGGCCGGTTTGGGAAACGTAAATGACGTCACTTCCTTACTGAATGAATCAGACGAAGTAGGGACAAATATCTGCCTACTGTGCGCGCCTAATGAATAGTAGGTACTAACAGTATACAGCACGGATAGTAGGTACTGCCTACTGCCTACTGACAGATTGAGTCGGTACTTGGCAATTCGGATACAGCCAGACTGTTTTCAAACCAAATAGATATTATAATAAAAACAAACTCAAAAACAACATTTTTTTTGACAATAGGTGTTTTCGGAGCAAACAGTTCTGGGGACTTTTTGAGTAGGAACCACCAGAGAGTTCCCTGAGAACTGCACACCACAGGACTGTATTTTCTGTCGGCATTCGCACCGCCATGGTACCTACTCTGGAGAAGGAGCGAATAAGGTTCCTCTAAACAGGGTTCAAGGAACTTAAATAGTTCATAGTTCCTGTGGTGTGGAATCACTCAAAAAAGGGGGGAAGGGTTCCAACAGTTCCTAGAACTATGAAAAAGTTCCTGCAGTCAGAAAACGCCTAATGACTTAAAGATCCTGTGAGAAACTTCCAGTTTGTGTCCATGTTTGCGCACCCCCAGTGGACAAAGCAGTATCTCTTAGCTGATCCTGTCCTGAATATGTATAAGTAGCATTTTTTATTTGGTGCAAGACATGCTTTCAATTTCCAATTTCACTTAAACATAGGATCCACTGATTTTTCAAGGTATTGCTTTGTCTGAGTTAAAGCCAGAAAAGATGTGAAATAGGCCATGATATTATTAATGTCAAAAATAATTATGTTCTTTACATATTGTTGGTCTCCTAAATATGCCTCGGGTATCTTTGGTGTGTCTGCACACAATCAGGGAAGCATTGAAAACATCAACACCAGCATCAAGAACATAAACTTTCTACTCTATGACATATTGATGCAAATATACATCTTTGTCAGGATATGACTCAAGGTGTTTTTCCGAGAACTCGGGAAGCATTCACTTAAATCTGGATTTACCTATGACTCTAGTGGCGGAGACTTTGACATCTTCAGGCAGGCAGTCCTGGAAAGACAGGTCGCTGTTGGATGTGATGGTGATATTCTCCTTCAGGACAGAGTTGAATTTCATCTTGCAGTCAGAGGTCAGTCTCAACTTCTCAATGTGAAGAATAAGGCCCTCCATTCTGCGCACATCAACTTTACACGAGACTGAAAACACAACAGTGAAGTATTAGCATTTTCTTTTTTCCCTTTATGTCTAAAAAATGAGCACACAAATGCAAATACTGACTATGTGAATTACAGCTGAACTCCACATTACAACCATGTCTGACAGGAATTTGACTGCTCCAGTTGAACAGGATTCCCCAATAGTTAGAAGAAGAGATCTCTGGAGGTGAGCCAGCTCTGTCCTTCCTGCCTCAGTGAGTGATGAGGCAACATCAGAGCTCTCTACGTCACTGCTTCATTAGTCATTCACAGAGAGGCCGTCTCAACCGGGGAAATTCTGTCACACCCCTGATTAATCAAACTCTACTCGTGTTTGAACATGTCAGGAAAAACAGAAAATAAAGACCATTTATATTTAGTAATCAGAGCCTGCTGAAACATGAAGAGGAGACAACATTAATCCTAATAACTTTTTTCTTAACAGCGGCAACTCAAAAAGGTGAACAATTTCCAATTAAACTGCTTTCATTAATTCAGAGAATAGTTGTAGAAATTAATTTGATCTTGTATTAAACCACATTTGACACTTTAAAGATTCTAAGATTGGCTTTTCTTTAATTTATTTAATGTCATCAGGTAATAATTTGGCATCAGGTCTACTGATTAGACTAAGAAATTCCACTGAGACACTAGTTTCTTTTCATTATTTTTGACAGGCTACAGCAAAAACACAAGTTTACCCAACTTATAACAACCATGCTAGCATACCTTTACCTGTACACACGTCTCTATCAGATGTTAAGAACACTAGGTGTCAATTTGTGATCTTATATCTGTATTCTTGATTGATTGGAGTGCAATATCTGCTCGCATTTAGCTCCACTTTTGTACTCCACCAACTCCAGATCAATGCCTTTGTCTTTCTCTTATTTTGAGTTTGGTAGGTAGTATAAATCAAGTTATTTTAAGTTAAACAGCTGCCTGTTTGAGCCACAAACAACAGCAGGATGTGATCTGAAACTGAACTGCTTAGTTGTGGGCAGGATGACCAAAACCAAAGCTAAATGGCACTAAATATTCAGCTAGAAGTAATGAGTGATGATTCTCTGTGGGTTTATAAATTCATAAATACTTTAGATGAATAACATTATAGTCAGAAGGCAAAACATAACCACCTCAGCAAAGCCAATGCATAATTAACAAACAGCAGTATTAAGTGCAAAATATCCACCTACCTAGTGAACTTTTACTTGATGAAGACACCCTGAGGTTTAGAATCAGTCCAGGAGAACCGGCTCGTCTTCGGTCCATCTCACAGTTCCGCAGCGTTAGGGAGAAGTCTCCCTGATTTTGTTCCGGCTGTGGGTCCGACAGTCTCATCACCAACGCCACTCTGCCTCTGCTGTGGTACTCCACGGCTGCCTCCTTCTTCAGACAACGCGGCTGCACGAGATTTAAGAACTGCACAGACGCCTTGTGTTTGTCTGGGACCTGAAAGTACCACTCCATCAAGTCGTCGTCAGGGAAGCTGTCCGGGTAGTTTGGTGGGAGCAGCTCTGCAGTCGAGGTCCCTTTTGGTAACATCACTGTCATTTTGGCAAATGCTGCGAAAAGGCATTTAAAAAAATAGTTAATAAAGTGGTTTCTGATGCTAAAAAAAACATGCAACTGAAAATTATTATTTAGATAGCAAAGTTTAAGATATCTCACATTTGATCTCCTCCCCAACAGAGACATCGAAGTGGCCGCTTTGCAGCTTCTGGCCTGCAGGGACTTCCAGAGAAAAGCTGCCCTCATTCAGTATCTGAGCACTGTGGATGGGTCCCGTTCTGCAGTATTTCCCAACAGTCACGTTTCCTGTGGTCTGGTAGGCCTGCAGGGTGTAGCTGTGTTTGTCTAAACATCTCTCAGAGGAGTTAATCTGTCTAAGACCAGCGTCGTTGAAATCTATTTTGAAGGCTTTGAAAGAAGGGGACTTCAGGTTCCAGGTAAACTTGCGGTTAAAACCCAGCAAAGGGAGGGAGCCGTAGTCGGCCTGGATGATGTTGCCACTGCAGGACCTCGTGGTACACTCTGAGGAGATGAAGCATAAAACAAATACATCTACAATATATTGTAATAGTACAGAAAGGTAATCATTTTCCTTTTCAAACCAATCATTTCCATCCAGAGGTAATGCAGTTTTCTAACCGATATTTTGCACAATTTCCACACTGAACACATCCTGAGGTCTGGCGCATTTAAACTCCAACGAGACACGACTGTTGCCGCTCAGCATCAGGGATGTGGAACATTTTCCTGGCCCGGTGCAAACCTGACACCCCTTGACCTGAGTGCTGCCGATGTTGAAGGTTGTGCCTCTGTCAGGGGTGACGTTCAGATTCTGGACCCCTGTGAAAAAAACACAATGCTTGAAAATGTCACAAAGAAAAAACGGGGAGAAAGGTGGGTGAAAGCAACTAGCTGTCAAGTCCTGAGGTCTGTTTTTAAATCTCAGCAGTTAGATTTCAATGTAAAGCAGAATATAAAGCAGTCTGGCTGCATAATAAATCGCTTTTATTCACTGTTAAGTACTCCACAGTGACTAACTGAGAGATGAGGCGGACAGCTTGGCCTTACTCCTCCTATGACTAACCAGGCCTGAGCTGAACAAACAGAGCCATGTTACAACACAACAGCACCTCATATAAACTATCTAGTCTCTCACATTTCCTTGTCCATAATGTATTGTTTCTCTGTCTATATCGTCTTCTTAAGGGCTCACACAGATCAAACCTGACACATGACAATAAAACATCAGCTCCAAATGAGATTTGTGTTAAACAACAGAAAACCACTCAATTATTTCATTTTAAAACCTGATCTTTTTACAAATCACAACTTCATTTACTATTCAATAAAGTGCTTCATTAAAACTGATCAATACACTCATCAGTCATTCATGCCCCAAGCATTCATCAACAGAGAATAAAGCAGCAAACAGCAAAACACTTCACAGACTTATAATCTGAGGAATATTCAGTGTCAATAATTAAACAGCAGCAACATTTCAGAATTTGTTCTTTTTTTCTACCGCCACATTCTCAAAGGTAACTCACCTGAAACACTGAAGACGAAGACTGTCAGAAGTAAAATCGGAAAGGTGGCTGTAGATGAGGACATGCTGTCCCACAGTGTTGTTTAACTTTGATCCAGAAGGGAAATGTGCATTTTTCATTTCTGCTTCACCAAACCACAACCATGATCTTCGTGCGCCACATTTTCCTCGATAAATTGAGCTCCTGCTTCTTCCTGTATGTGTAAATGTGTCAGCGGCAAAGAGCCCTCAGGTAATGTAAAGGCGTGGCCACGTCGGCCATCTTGGCAGGTAGGCTACAAAGTTCATTCAGGCGACGCATCAACCGCGATTTAATAATTAAAATGAAGGAAAACCATTAGTGTAAAGTGTTACGTTTTTGCAAGATAAGATTAAGGAACTCTTTATATCTAGCTGTGACTATTGCACAAATAGAATATTCAGCTTCTTTAAAAAACTATTTAAAGCCTGTAGGCTGTAATTATGATGATTGTCGCCTATAAATAGCCCACTGCGACACATGACATCATTTAGCTTCAATAGCACCACAAGGTAAACATTAACTCGAAGCTAACAGTCTAGCCTACAAAACAATTATATCCTATTAAAGAACTAGCTCTCTAATTGATTTCTCCTTCAGTGACATTACACAGTTTAAGTATGCAGGCCTTAAGTCATTGCCAGTTTATAAATGACTATATAAAACTATCATAGTCAAATTAGGCCTGCACTCCTGTATTAATGCTTCATTGTTGATGGATATAGGCTGATATTAACTGTATCGTTTAAACATAGACTATATAAATGTTAATACAAATGTTTTATTTGAAAGATTATGCAGTTTGTGGTGCCGTTGAATTGAATTGTATTCCACAGAGACAATAAGGGTTTTTCAATTGCATTAGGCTAAGCATACTTAGAAATAATATGGCACTTAAGCTTTTCAGATTAACATCTGCTCTGATTCATATTGGACAGAGATGTAAACTTTCAGGATGTAGAGTCTGTCTGAATGTATCATCATCACTAATATGACAAGTCTCCTTCAGTCAGGCAAGCCATAAAACATGCAGTGACAAAAACGTATGTTACACTGCTATTGCTCCTACTCATAGTTTATTTATTTATACCATGTTTGAAATCAGAAATTGGATAAAGAAATTACCCACAACACTGATAGAATTAGCTTATATTTGCAACACAATGATAAATGTAACTCTTTAAAATGACATTAATTAACAATAATTAGAATTAACATTAATACTAAAGTAGTTTCCTTACGGACGTTAGTTTAAAATGAGGTGTGTATTGGAATGCATTTATAGTCTACAATATAACATTAAGAAATAAAAGGGTTGTAGACACTTCTGGGTTTTTTGGTGAGTCATGATCACAACACTTGCTTCAACTTAAAAACAAATTGAACATAATCACTATAAAGATGCATCTTTGTCCATCACATGTCCACATGTTCAATACACTTTATGGTGATTCTAGAGGCTGTAGTTTGATGATTCTCTTTTATATTTTATTTATATTCTATTTTGATCAATGTCATTGAGTTAAAGAGCAGAAACATTTCTCAGTATGCAAAAACGTTTGACTGAAACTACAACCTGATTAATGATTTCAACAAAATCTGAAGATCAGAATCCTCATGGAGAATTAATTGCCGGACTGTGTACGTTTCATTTAGGAGTAAATAATAAACTCTCTGTTGAGTGGGCATTTTAAAAAGGTGTTGCTCAAGCTGCGTTCATTTGGAATAAGTCTACACCTGATTTATTCTACAGAGAACAGGACAGGGAAGATCTGGTGTATGGTCTATAATAATCCATTTTATTTCTAATGAAACTGTTGGAACATGAATACAAATAAGCACTTATATAGTACTGGACATTATAAATCTAACAATATAAATATTGAAACCCTCTCCATCAGTCATAAACAACATCTATAAGTCAGAGTGTATAGGAAAAGAAAACCTTTTATATATTACTTTAAACATGACGACAGGTTAAATATGTGACGGCACACTTTAAAGTTCAGTTCTCAGTGCAAAAGTCCTACGCAGGGGATAAGGCAAAAACTTCCTAGAAAGATTAAAAACTATACAAACACTGTTTGAAGAGAAACGTTTGCACGGTTCACGCAGACATAATCTATAGGAAGGCCTACAAGATTACAAAACACGCTTCCATTGGTCCCAGTATAGACTGATATTGGCTATAACCCACTATACTTTACCTTGGTTGTCCTAAAGAGGAGGCGGTCTAATAAAGGGTTAAAGGTCACCCAAAAACTAAAGCATTTGATCAAAAAGTTCTCCAGAGCTCCACAAATCGTTCATTCAGTTGAACAGTTGAATGGCTACAGTTATAGTATAGGCAGCACAGGCTGATATAATAAGGATTAATGTAATTATCTCGGCCTCCTCTGTTCCATCCCGTTGGGTAGAAACCCTGCAATGATGGGGACCGGCCATATGAGAGCAGCAACACTCCACACAATGATCACCAGAGTCATGAAACAAGCCACAAGTGTCGACTCAATCGGCTTCCTGTTCAGCCTCCAACTTTTGTCCCCCTTCAGCTCGTCGAGGCTGAAATCCACGCAACAGAAAGTGACCTGATCTCCGCTCTGCTGGCCCCTTGACCGGCCCTGGCCGAACCTCCTGTACCGGGACATCCCGCAACCCACGCACAGCCTCAACTCCTGCTGCACCCCGGTGACCCCCAGGTGCTCGATGACGACAGGGGAGATCGCCCTGTTGAAGGAGGCGGAGAAAAAAGCTCTACCATGGTTGTTGGTGGTGTAGATGAGCACATCACACTGGAAGCCGAAGCTGCTGTCCCAGCGTGCCACCAGCGAGGTGGGCAGCAGTCTCTGGACACTCACGTTGCACTGGGACAGGCTCTGCAGTGAGGAGGCGTCGGCCAAAGCGTCGCTCTCCTCCACGGACTGCTTGGTGAAGCGCACGTCCACCTCCAGGTTGGCCATGAACCTGTTGGAGGAGTTGATGGGCGGCAGGAGGAGCTCTTCGTCGCTCCAGCTTTGGCATCGTTGGAAAAGTCCGGCCACCGCGGTCAGAGCCAGCAGGAGGGTCGGAGAGTCGCTCAGCATGGCACAGGGCGCGTCTCTCCTGCTCGCATGGTGCTGTGACGATCCGCAGGCGACGGACGAGGCGGCGCGCAATGTTTGGAGAAGCCGGCCACGGACGATTTCTTTTTTTTTTTTTTAAACGGGGAGATTCAATGCTCCATTGGAAGAAATGGAGACGTCCACCGCCTGTCACATGCGCGCGTACCCCTCCTCCCTTTGGATTCCTCCCTTATGACTAGTTCTCCAAATGTGCCGAGCAGTCGCTGTACACACAAGAGAGGCTGGCTGAGCAGCTCTGAGCGCGGCCTTCATCACAGCTCGGAGCTCCACTCCTCCTCTAACACTTCAGGTGTAAGCGCAGAGACACAGGGGGTGGGGACTCCAGTGCACAGGGACATCAGTTGAACACACATCTTCCAATCACAGGTCCTAACACATACATATTTCACAACAAAACTTTTTCAATGAAATGAACGGGAGGCTATGAAGTGACTCATTTGAAAACAAAATTAACAATTTTCAGCAAAAATAAGAGCTACAGAGAACAAGTTGTAGCTCTCCCTAACCCAGTCTAGATGTCAATGCTAACTTGGGCAAGACTCTGAACCCCATGTTGCTCCTGATGGCATAGCCGTCCATATGTGTTTGATTGGCTTAGTTCCTGCTGGCCTCTGCCATCAGTGTGTAAATGTTTGTGTTAAAGAGTGTGTTTGAGTGTTGAGGAGACTATTCAACATTTAAATATGTCAGATTTAACATACACATTTACCAGAGGTTGCTAGAACCCCAGTAATGCAGAGGACATGAGCAGGGTGTCCACAGTGTGAGCTATACAGCTTTGGAAATGAGCTGAAGAGAAATAGTTATTAAGTTTTCACCTTTCAATAAAAAAAAAATCAGTTCAGTTCAAAATGTCTAACATTATCTGAGAAACACGATGGAATTTCTGTGTGACGAAAGGTCACATCAGCGACTTTTGTTTCATCTGGTCTGAAAGATCAGATAATCTACATCCCAACCTGGGAAGATTAACATTATGTAACCAGAGTGTGTTCACTCATATCTGAATGGGTTATGACCGCAGACTGCGTAGGCATCCACACTTGACCTGCAGAGGCTGGAGTGCCGTGCTAAAGAAGCACATAAGACATAAGTGTTGAATGAGAGGTAAAGGCATGATTTCTTGCTTCTTTGCACCAAGGTTTTTCCCTTAGTCCAAACTGAAACCATATTAATCTGACATTCTGTGCTTGACCTGCAATAATGCACACCTGCAGGGACTAATACCATTCATTATTTGTCCACTTAGTGATGAAACCATACATACTAAACACAACTTGTTACCATGGTTATCTTTAGTAACATGCTGATGTGTTACATTTTATGAATGTAAACTCGTATTTTTCACCCTTCAAAATAAAATCAGCTGATATAGAAATAACAGGGAAACACCCGCACCTATGTGTTGTTCTACTGTATTTACACAAGATTTGTGTTGTTGTTTTTTCTTCACTTGTATCGGTAAAAGTAAACCAATTACTGCTTAGATTGCCCCTTAATGATAATACAAACCAATATAATGATGAGATACAAAAACACTTACTGTACATGTGTTTTCATCTCCAACAGTTTGTAATCTGTGTGCTTGTTTGTTCATCTGTTCTCACAGCTCTCTATGTGTTTGTTGCTCTCGGCCACACTGTGCACTCAGGGGTATCCAGACCCATCAATAAACATGTGTCTCCTCTGTGCAGCAGCAGCGGGGGTTTAGTACACACTGTGTATCACCTGGCTGCTGTATCTGAACAGGACGCAATCAACACTTCCTCCTTGTCCTCCTCACCACTCCTCCTTTACCCTCCCCTGTCGGTGCATGTTGATCCATTACTTTATCACAAATCGCAAATCTCATTATAGCACCAGACACAGCTGCAAATAATCTCAATTTGATGGAGTTATAGTAACACTTTAAATATCAGGACTTGTGGTTGAACACCGGGTCCGTTTGACCCAAATCAAGCTCAGCAGAAAATAAATCATCTAAAAGACCAGGAATAACCTTCCTCAACTAGACATGACTGAACACTGTTTTAAATAAGTATCATTGTTCTTTACATGCCTTTGCAAAATGTTATTGCAATTGTTCAACCGTACCTTCACAAAATACTTCCAGTTGTAAAATGTTTCCCTTTTTTTTGAGTGTTGCTGTCGTTCTTTTATCATTTGCTTCATCTCATCTTGTAAACAAAAAAAAAGATTCCTTCTAATATAGCATACTTCAAAACATTAATGAAAATAATTCAGCGCTTTTCTCAAAGGTACTGTAGTTTGATTTCACCCACCTGAAGAGGCTCTCGATACCTCATAGAAAAGATAAATCACCCACACGTGTCAAACACTTAACTGTGCATCCATGTTGCTTGTGGTTACCACTTTATGAATTTGACTTTAAATGAGGCAGTAATTATGCTTTTTACCCGGTAGACTCTTTCTATTAATGTATACATAATGCATCAAAAAGATAACAAGCTATTGACAGAACTGGGCCGTTGACCGGAGGCAAAATCATGATGAATTATTCTCTTTCATCTTTGCAGGCCGGGAAATCCGAATGCCACTTGTATGAATTGTTTTCTTGTGTGCTGTTTAAATGGTGTAATCTGCTCCAGAGGACTACCTCCAGGTGTTTGATGTGAAGGCACAGCTGGAATTAAGGATTCATTTTGCACCTAAAAGCCATCACCTGTGTGTCTCTCTTTTATCATGACTGCACATTCTGATCAAATGTCTGCTTTTAAACAATCATGTATTTGTTTGGTTTCTCTGAGATCTCTCCGGTGCAATTAAAAAAACACTACTACATGCGTTCAAACACATGCAGATCTGCTCTAAACAATGTTCAGAGTAGGGAAATGTAAATTACCTCCTTGGTTATTAATTATGCTATAAAAATGTAAATTGCTTTGGTGAGAAAAAATGCAAATGGGGCTAAGATAAAAGTCTCTTGTGCCAAATGAGAGTGTATGAAAGATTCATTTTTTTTTTCTGTATTCAGAAAACCAGAGAGGAACTATTAGTGTCTCTGTACTGGGTCAGACACCATTAGTCCTACCGCCCTGCTCATACAGACAACCAGCACAATTAGAAGGTGAGGATTCAGTGTGTGCATCGTCATATGGGAGCACTTTTTCAACTCTTTTACATCTGAGCCTGCATGGTGAATTCCCTGACTGCCTGTCTGTCACCAGCAGGCCTGTCATAAAACCAATCAGTGCCAGGACTCATCACCACAGCAACAAAAGGGTGCCTTCTTCAGAAGTTGAGGAGCAGTGGGGTGTCGAGATAATATAGTGTGCTTGGTTGATAATAGCAAAATCAATGTAATTACTGCCATACTCGGAGTGCCAAGAATGTAGCAGGGATCAGAGGAAGGGCAAATATTCCAAACAATAATGCATTGTCAGAAACTGTTGTCAGTTCGTTTTCAGGATTTGACATTTGCCCAACATCAGCTTTTGGCCTCAGTTCAGTGTCACGTTTTGACGTCAGCCAAACTTTGCTGGTTGATTAGTCCAGTGTCAGGTTTTGATGTAAGCCCAACATTGGGGTCGGTCATCGGTGGTGTGCTCCAGTTATCGGGGTATCACACTTCAATCAATCAATTCAATCAATTTTTATTTGTATAGCGTCAACTCATAACAAGTGTTATCTCGAGACACTTTACAAAAATCAGGTAAAATACCTTACTCTTTGTCTTTTAACATTACAAAAGAGCAGGTAAAAAGACCTTACTCATTGTTATGTTACAATGGGTATTGGGAAGGAGGATCCGACTGATTGTTGAACCTCGGATACAGGAGGAACTGTCCCTCAGGACGGAATCTGCATTGTGAAGAGCCACCCAGTCCCTGCATGACCAAAGTAGGAGCTGTGTAGGAGCTGCATTCTTGGCACAAAGTCAGCTAGTTCCCGGCCTTTTCCATTTATTTTTAATTGAGAGTTATTAAAACACTGAAAGTCAAGTCAAAGTCAAAGTAATCTTTATTGTCAATTTTGCCATACATATTTGGACATACAGAAAATAAAAAAGAATGTTTCTAACTGAGCCATGGTGCAAACTGCACTAGTTTTATAATATATATAAAAAGTAGAAAATACAAATACAGATGTACAAAAGTATTAAGATAATATGCAAAATGATGTGCATTTAAAACAGACGCAACAACAAATGCACAGACTTCTCATACCATGTCAAATCACTCCTCCACGCATGCTCACCCATAACTTCTCGTGATCATCACCTGGTCACATCTATCCAATAGCACTGCTCCACTCCCTCATTGTTAGCCTATCACATTGCTGCTCTATCTTTTAAAAATGGCTTTCTCTTCCACTAGTTCATTCATGCCATTGTTACGAGCGACCCTCCACCTCCCCATCGCCACCAAGCCTTCGCAGTTTCATCCCCTCCTTCATCCCATCAGCCTCAGATGACATCATCAGCCATCGTCCGGTCAACCCCAACCTTCACAGTTTACATCATTAACCATCTCCTCATCAGCTCTAGTCTTCACAGTTCAATCAACTTCTTCATGGCATCAACCCAGACGACATCATCCGCTAACACCCCCACCACCAGTGTCTGGACTCTAGGGGGGGATAGATCTTGTTGCCGCCTATGGTTGCCGCTCAGGGCAGACATCTTCAATCACCCTGTTTCCCTGTAGAGTTCAAGCACCAAATATGACATAATGTCACATATGTAAAATAAACCTTTCATCTTTCAATCATTTACTTGTCTCTCCTGATTGAAATAAGGCACTACAAAGTCAAGAGATGGTGTATTATTTAAAGTCCTTTGTCTTTGAAGTGACAGATGCGTCTGGTTGCTGCCTGATGAGGGTGTGACAGTATAAGTTCAGATGTGACATCAAAAGTAGAAATTAAGTTTTAATCAAGGGAAAAACAAGATGAGAATGAATAAAAACAGTGTAATTATATTCCGATGAAATTGCATTTGGAGCCTTGGGAGCGAGGTTGAGTGCTGTTAAGACAGCATGAGGGATCTGCAGAACAGGAGTTGTACACCAATTAGTTGCTGAGGTTATTCTGAAATGAAGCGTAGTGGACAAGTAAGAAAAAACATCACAAATGTGTGATTCTACAGTGCAGCTTATCTGCACAATCTGGGCTTTGGATCTAATATGGATGAGGGTTATGCAGGGGACAAGGAAGAAAATCAGAGAAGGAGATATGGAGAGTGATGCTGGTTGACACTACTGAACAGATTTCTTCAAGACCTGAATCCAGATCCGAACCACCTCAGCTCCACTTTCCTCCATCTTTTTCTCTGAGGACTTTGTCTTGAGATAAGTGAAATACACATGAGGGCTTCAATGTGAAATGGGCCCTGGAAATAACATCACACTTATCACACCCTCTGAACCTTGGTCGGATGCGAACCCATCAGCAGGCTCCTCGGCCGTCTCTGAAAGCTGAGATGGTGTGAGATTGTTTCCTTTTGGCACCACCGGCCTTCTTCTCAATGAGGGGGATGTGGATTGTGTATCACAGACCTGTCCACAAAAAGGTCGCCTTGGACAGGTGAAGTCGAGTCAGCCCAGCCCCTTTCGAACTTCCCTCGTATGCGAATGCATTGCTGCTCTGCGTGGTCGTTTGTCATCTGCTTCTCCGCTGGTGATATGCAATCTTGCTCCGAAAAAGGGGAGAGAGAGCGGGTGATTACCGTGGGTTGTTTGTCATGGGGAGGCGGTTGTGGGAGAGAAAGGAGGATGATTGGGTGCTTTCAAAGGTTATTTCTTTGAAAAACAACAAAATCAGCTTATACCTGAGTGCAAACCAATGAAACGATCCCAAACACTTTGATATAACCAAAGCAATAATTCAAAGTATTTATCATTGAACTGTGAAATGATGCCATGCAGTTTTTATATCTTTGAAATGAAATATAAAAGAGGGACACTGAGACAAAACTGGCAAAAGGAAAGACAGTGAGATTTTCACAGAACTATTTCCATATTTTATTTTAGTGTTTTGTGTCTCCACAGATTTCCAGCAATAAACTAGCTGTGCTCAGTCAGATGCTCCCTGAGGACACATAGCCTCCATCTGCTTCTGTTATATGATACCCATCACTTTTCCTTATGTGTCCACTGTTAGAGGACCGTTATTCCAGAATGATATCGACCTGTATCAGCCAAGAACCCTCACCGAATCTGATGAGAGAAATGTAGCTTTTTTTGTATAGGAAAGAAGACCTGAATTAATTTGAGATGTGTAATAGTATATGCATTAGCACTTTCAGCACTTATTTGTACTCTTCTCACAGTTTTTTTTTTTAAATGGTTGGACTTGAGACAGGGGTTGGCTGTGTTTATGAGTAGTGTAGGTACATAGCCATACAATCCTGATAAATTATATCTGCAGAGTCAATACTTTTTTAGTTTTGTTTAGTTTGTTTTTTATTTCCTTCTATTTTTGAGGCAAACGCAATGGTACGCGGCCACATGTATTCAGGTTGTCTGTTTTCTACAAGGTCTTAAATGTTAAAAACATTATCTCAGGACCACCTGGAAGGAATCTCTTTAAATTTGGCATGAATGTCCACCTGGGTGGGGGGGAAGGGTTAGGTTTGCGGTCCAGGATGAACTGAACTCATTTAATTTTGGTGGTCTATGGTCATTCTGATTCCAAAAAAAAAAAAAAGTTTCTGGGACAGCATAACTCAAGACCCTATAGGATTGCTTTAATGAATTCTCAATTTTATCGTCTGTTTTATCAGCCTTTTGTTCATGATATTTCTGTATTTCTGTGAAGAACTTTGTAACTCTGTTATAAAGAGTGATAAATGAATAGTTAATTATATCATTGAATTTTGAATTACAGGCGCTTATCGGTTCAACATTTAAACATGTCTACGGTGATAACATTATAAAGTAGTTTAACCTTTTTTATATCCAAAAAGTCCAACTTAATCTTCACTGTGATATCGACCCCTGAGCACTTTTTTCTACAATTCTACAGTTCACTTAGCAGACGCTTTTATCCAAAGCGACGTACATCAGAGAGTACATCAGAGAGTAAGCAAGGATCTAGAAAAAATTAAACAATGTCAGTAAGAGCAAACGATCAGCATTGAGAAAAAGTTAGATATATAACCTTTAAGGCTGTAGGTATTTATGAAAGAGCTGGGTCTTTAGCTTTTTCTTAAAGGTGTAGAGGGACTCTGCCGAGCGAATGGAGTTTGGAAATTTGTTCCACCACCGGGGGGCGACAGAGGAGAAGAGTTTAGTTAGCGTCTTAGGACCCTGTTGTGAAGGTTGGGTCAGACGCCTTCCATTGGCAGAGCGTAGTGGGCGGAAGGGAGTGTAGACCTGGATCAGAGAGTTTAGGTTAAGGAGGAGCTGATGTTTTTGTCGCTGTTTTGTAAGCGAGCAGCAGAGTTTTAAATTTGATACAAGCAGTAAGTGGGAGCCAGTGTAAGGAGATGAACTCCAGTGTAAGGAGATGAACTCCAGTGTAAGGAGTGGACTTTCTTTGGAGGTTGTGGCCATATTTCAAGTTTGATCAATCAGTGAATCTATGAACTTCGTCTTAATATTGAGGTTACTGTAGCTCTTCTGTACCCTTGCATTTGATGCATCAGCATTTAGAGCATTGTTTACTGCAACAGTGTTCTTCTACCTTTACTCGCCAAACATATCATCACAGACAAAAATTTGATAATGCATTGCAGGACATTTATTAAGCTGTGATTCACGAGTTGACAGAATAGATTTTTAACATCCAAATATGCTATGAAGCTATGAATGAGTCAATTTAAATCTGCAAGTTTTTCAATATGTCCTCATTATTAATAACGAAATAGTAGCGCAAGTCATATAGTCTATTCACTGCTTTAGATCTGTGATGGTACCAAACTGTTTGACTCCAAACATGAAAGCCTTTCAATAAAGGCTCACCAGAAAATGTGACCTTGAGACTAGACCACATTTCAGCATTATGCCTTTTTCATTATGGGTTGTACTTTTAATTTCCTTTTTTTTAATACTTTCCAAATCTGTCAGAATTACTCTTCTAGGATTTTTGCTAAATTGTAAAATTCTGACCAATAATAAAACTCACAAGAACCTTCTTTCCTTCATGAAAATTTTTAGCAAAAAGGAATAGAGTATCAGGGTAATTTATCAGATAGTCTTCCTCTGTATCTGCAGAAAGAGACCGTGTGGTGAGTTAGTTGTCTCAACTTTGTCAAAAACCCATTTCCCTCTCTCGTTCTTCGTCTGAAGCCACATCCTGTTGTGCCCTGAGCGCAGACGCCCATTTAAGTCTGATATACGGCAGCTGGCCAAAGCAGAGCCCCAGGTTGAGTTGTCTGACGTCAGGCTGAGAAACTCTCAATTTCCTGCTAATGATACTCCTCCCTCCTTTTTCTCTCTGACTTCCTCGCTCCTTCACTGCTTCTGTCTGCATGTCAGATCAAAGGTGAGAGCTGCAAAAGGAGCTTGAAGAAAAAAAAAGCTCTGATGAGACACTGCCTCCTCGTCCTCCTTGCAGCCTCTGAGATGGAGGATAAGTGGAGGTCTTCTTTCACTCAGCAATCACTTTGCACTGATTTGAAACAGTTTGAAACAAACACAGTACTCCTCTCAGAAATCACTCATAATGAAGCCCCCACCCCGACGATTCTTCAAAGTGCTGCTAGCATTACATTTGTGTCATGGAATTATTTCAGTCAATTTCTATCAAGGACTGTGATTTGAGGTATTTTGCTGTGATAATAATTTAATGATGTTTATTTGATCACATGGATGAAATATATTTTAAAACAACAAATAAGTCATTTTCCATGTAGTCTAGTTGAAAAAGTGTTTTTCTGGTAAGTAAAAGGTAAAACAAAAAAGTGCAGTGATTTTTTTTGTAATTTATAATTTCCATGGTTTTTTTTTGCTGTAGAAAGCAATGTGTTGTATTTAGGTGCAATCCATTTTAAAATTCAAAAGATTAACACATCATTAATCTATCTGAACCATGGCCCTTAACTCAATTTAACTAACCTTCAAAATAACCTTAATTTGGCCCAAACCTTGTTGACCTAATCTGCATTAGCCTATTTAGATTGTAGACAACATCCAATGTGTTCATTTGAGAAGGCAGTCCCCATGTTTACTGGTGTTCAAGACAGTATGTTACCTCCCTAAAGATACACACAAAACCATTAAACACATGCACTACATGGCCTAAACAGAAAGAGACAGACACACATATAAAATCCAGAAGTTTAAAGCATAGAGACATAAAATGACAGAAAGCATTGAAAAGATCATTGATAGTCTAACTTTTGTTAATCTCAAAACTCCTGTGAGGAATTAACAGACTGAAATTACTCATCATAATTATAAACTAAGCACTACATGGTCATTTCTAATGCCTACATCCCTGCAAGGGGGTAGATGTGACCATAGGATGTGACACTGTAATACAGGCTGTAAGAAAGCAGGAGGATTTTACTTTGGTTAAAACACTACTTGCTATAAACGGGATGCAATCAGCAAAGGGAAATGATGTCGCTCTTTGCCTAAACGGGTTGGCAAAATAAACATAAACCTTAAGTCCCTTATGGGAGATTTAACGTCGAGGGTCTGTCTGTCTTTTGTCGACTCACGTTGTGTTGATAAAGTTATTGAAATCCAAGATGGCGGCGCCCATGGCGAAGTCGTGATTAGGGGGAAACAGGTCATACAACTCATATTTAAAAGCTGGGTTTGACGTGTATAACATGGATTTTGGTATTGGGATATAAGACCATAACGCAGACATAGAGCAGCGGGAAATAAAACGGTATGTACCTTCAGACTGAAAGCTTTTCTATGATTTAACTCGTGAGTTTCTTCATCCAGCAGCAGAAGAGACCGAGCTGTCAACCTTAAGATAAGAAATGAAAGACTAAACACAAAACCCGCTCAGCTTGCATGAGCATAGACCTGTATATGTGCCTTTGCTGTGTGCAGAGACATGAAGAATACATTAATGTTAACCAGCATGAATGACATGTCAGCATGCTGCAAAGTCAAAAAAACACCTTCTGCCAACCTTAACAGAGACCAGTTTGGAAATATTGATATGCTTTATTTCATTTTAACCCTTGTTCTTCTTTATGCTTCACTTTAAACCTCATTTACAGCCTCCCTGTCTGCACATTTCTGAACTTACAATCATCACAGTTTTGTTATAATGCAAGAATTGAACTGAACTGAAATCATGTTTTTATTGCGACAACTTGTATCCAAAAGGAACAGAACGAAATATTGCCACTCATATGCTTTATATTTCATAATGAGGATGACTTTTCCAGAAAAAAAAAGTTGTTATTTAGTGTTTGAAGTGTCAGAAAGAAGTGGAAAATGAAACACTTTAAACTGGTTTATCAATGAAAACAAAAGACATTGTGCTCGTCGAAGTTGTTGCAGATTCATTTTAAGGCAGATTTGTTGAAGGCAAAACAAATCTGTGATCATGATATCATGACCATGCAAGCGTTCATGTCTGACTTCACTTTCCATATAGTTGAACAATCGTGACATAAGAGAGACAGCTTCTTGAAAATGACCACAGTAGGAGACACTTTCTCATCACGTGAAACTTTGTGCCAGAGGAAAGTTATAAAAAAGTGACCTCTAAATCCCTTTTAATATTAAACCTTAACTATAAACAAACTAAAATTATGCAAAAACAGCTTGTTTTGTCTGATTATCATTGAGGTTCACTGCCAACATTACAGTTGAGAAAAGTATTGAAATTCAATACCAGGTGGCACCGGTGGCCAAGTGGTTAATTTGCACGCCCCATTTACAGATGGTGTAGTCCTCAAAGCGGGGCCCAGGTTCAACTCCGACCTGTGGCTCCTTTCCTTCATATCCTTCCTCTCTCTCTCTCTCTCTCTCTCTCTCTATCCAGTGTTTTGTCTCTGTAAGTAAGGCTTGATATATGTATTAAAGTGAAGACATGGCTTATAACCACAGATCTTTAAATCAAACACTTCTTTCCTCTGCATGCTGCTAAAAGAAGTTTTCAGTCAGTGTTTAGAGAAAACTCCCGATTGGATGAGCCCAGTCACCATAGAAACATTTCCTCAGTCTCTCTCCTCAGCCCACTCACTTGCACCTTCACAGATGCGCACAACCTTGAGTTCTCGGCTCTCCCAGCCTCAGCCTGAGGGAGGAGCGTTGGCAGCGGCGATGCTTAGCTTATAATTTAGTTAAAAAAACAAAACACATCCAACACGTAAGCAGCTGGAGGAAAACACTGAGGAGGAAAGGGGCTCTTCTCTTCTTTGTTAACGCTCATTTAGTGGAAAAACTTTAAGGTATCCCAATTTAAACCTCCAGTCGGGTCAGATTCTTTCTTAATAATGCAGAGTCTTAAGTCTTGCTTTTGTTTGACAATCTTTATTTTGAAAACAAATTCTCCTCCTAAAGTCTATGCTTTGTAAAGTAAATCCACCTATCATAGAGGATCAAATGATGGTTTAATGTATACATAAATTGAACTTGAACGTTTCTGGACATTCATCATTGTATTAACCTCGTCAATTGGTTTTCTACAGCTGTAGGTAAACAGACATCATTTCTATTTACATCTTAATCTCCGCCTGGTTAAATCAGATCATGCAAACAATCACTTCCTCCATTCAGCAGCCTGAAAGGTCTCCCTGTCTGTGATGCAGATGCGTCACTGCTGAGAAAATATTCTCAGCAGTGACGGTTAACAGTTTAGGTTAGCAGCAGTTGTCCTCCGCTGACGTGGAAGCAGAGACTGGGTGAATATCTCTGGTTTCCTTGGAAACTGTGTTTATGTACTTGTGTGTTGTTAAGAAGACAAATTTAGATCAAATCATTTTTTTTTTTCATACAGTTGACTGTCTGACCTACTTTGAGTCATGCTAGAGTCTCACCTAAATCTTGTGTTCATGTAAACAGAGAGTGAGTGGCCATTTTTTCAAGTAGCCTAAAGGTCAAGGTTGAGGTCATAGTTTCATTGCTGGTTATCTGTCATTAAGAAACTTTTTGCTTCTGAATATTGCAGTGTGTAACATTCCTGTCATGCAGTATTATGCACTTCTAACTATGAATAATTAAAGACATACTCTGTTTGCTTTAGCATCCTCCCAGCTGTTTATTTTAGAGCGGTATCTGCAGGTAGATGATAATCAGTGAAACATTGGAACACTTAATTATAAAAACGTCTTTCTCACATTCGAGTCAGGCGGTGAGTGCAATGAAATCACGCTGAATCTGATTGAACAAATGCATGCTGTTGTGTGAGTGACGTGGTGCAAAGAACACAGACTGTGAAACAGCAGTGGTGAAGAGGAGGGCTGCCCAGCCGAGCTGTCAATCATTCTGTTTTCACTGCGTGGACTCGAGTGCTGCTCAGTCCCACAGACTTCTCTGTGCTTACTGGTGATGGTGATGGTGATGGTTCTCATTAATGTCCTCTGAGGAAGCATTTCTTTCATGAAGATGATGTGACTGGGAGGAACTTCTTCAGTCCTGTTGTGTCATGATGACCTCATATGCGTTGTTGATATAACAGAGAGTAGCAAAAGAAATAACCCCGTGTGCTAACCTGTACATTATGTTTCTTAAAGGAAAGAAAAAGTCGAGGCATTAATATTTATAACATCATATCTTATACGTCAATTAAACAAAATACCTAAAACCTTTTTTATGAATATTATTTTTATTATAATATTCTTTACTTTTTTATTTGTCTTTATTGCTTGTTTTTACAAAGTGTTCTGAATGTTAAAGAGTGTTTAAGTTTGATAAATGTTGTAAAATAAAATTCAAATTTCACTTGATACGCTGAATGTTTAATCTTTTATATGTCAATCTGTGTCTCCTTGTTTTAGGTGACGGAGCCATGCAGGCCTCGATGAGGACGTTAGCTCTGTGTCCCCTGGGCGTTGCCAGGTTGGGTAAAATCCCATCACCCCGCCTCCTGTCCCCCTGCATCCGCACCCTGTTCAGTGAGACAGGAGTGTGGGAGAAAGACTACCGAACAGAGACCAGACGCAGAGTGGAGGAATGGTGGCACCCACGAATCATGGCACATGGGAGGAAAGATGCACAAGAGGAGGTAAAGTATTAGAGATATAGAACCCCACAGACTTTAGTCTGGAGCTGTCACGGTACTCTCACATCACGTCAGCATCTCAGTCATGATTTTGTTTTATATTTATCTGACTGCTTGCTTTCATAGATGAAAAAGTAGCTATGTGCAGTAGTATAGAAAATTGTGGATGCAGCAATCCCCCGTGATGCATCGTGATATCAAATCAAATCATAATCAAATCAAATAGTGATACATGTGAAGATGCAAAGCCCTAGGAATCTCATATCCTGGTTTGAGAGGAGCTGGGACCAAAAACTCAACTTTAACTGTAAAACAATTAAAACAAACGATTAAAACAACTCTGAAGTCTGTAAAGTGTAAAATAAGAACAACAATCGTCTACATGAGATCAATGATGAATGATCTGTACCTGCCACACTCGCACAAGTGAAGTAGTGAGTAGCCCCATACAGAAATACATTATCTTATTGTCGTGTCTAGTTCAGACAGTGCCAGAGCTCACAGTCGGGCTTTGTTGTGTCAAATAAATGTTCGGACCCAAAGATTTTCAGTTGACAAAGATATCAAACATCAAATCCTCTTTTATTTGAGAAGCTGAAATCACCAAATGTCTGACAATTCTGAGAATAAAAAGGATTAATTATCTGTTTGAGTACACGCAGCCAGGATCTTTGGAAGTGGAAACAGGGATCAGAATATTGATTGTTCTATGTTAACATTGTGTCCCAGATCTGATTAAACGTGGATCAGATTTGAAAAAATAAATAAAATAAATCCCAGTAGTTTAAAAGTTTGTTGATCATATTATATTATCGGGTGAGATCAAAAGCTGACAACAGGTTGTGTAAAGAAACAGCAGGATTAAATAATCAGTTAAAATCAGGTGATCTAATCTTGTTTTTTTTCTGGTTTGAAGTCTGTGTTTACATTTCTGAATTGAATACGAATGACAATCTGCTCCCAAAAAAAAATCTGGATTATCCTGATCCAGGCTGATGTCATGATTCAGGCTTGTTTACAGGAACTAATTTAAATATTAGAAATACAGCATTTTTACAATTATGTTGATACTTTAGACATTGTATTATATGATGTTCTTCAACTGCTTTACCCTAGCACAACATAATAAAAAGAATAAAGGTATTAGGGCTGTGAAAATGTTTCCATATTGCCTTAAAGAATTTTAAATCTTTAAAAGTCTGTACCTGAGCCCTTCGCTTCCAGACGAACCCTGGAATTGACTTCTTCAACAAGCACATTCCAGATCTCCTTGCACCTGTGGAGACACGGGCGAATACATTTTAAAACTGTGCACGATCTCCACTTAACAAAACCCAAAGCCAATAACATTTACTATCATTTTATCTCACTTTTGATAAATAGAAATTAGCAGTGGCCAACTTGGTTCAGGTGTTTTGGCTCTGCCCTCAAGCGCCTGTCGTTTGTTTTGTGTGCCAAACCAGAGAATGTTACCTGTTCAGGACTTTTTTTTACTAGCAGATGAGGTGGTGGTGTGTGTGTGTGTGTGTGTGGAGGGGGGGGGGGGGTTAGGGGTTCTTAAACCAAACTATGTAATTGTGGACAGATGTGTGTAGAAGAAGTGTTTATAGGAAACCCCCCCTAGCCTTTTCTCTCTCATGAAATGATGATCATGTCATTAAGCATCCCTCCACGTGACCTCCAGCTGCCTCTTGCTGCTCTACTCCGACATGCAGCTCTGGCTGACCGTCTCTCCTCATGGTCTCAGACAGGCTGACAGTGATGAAGTGCATTCTTCAGGAAGCCCTGTTCTTAATTAATTTACTGAAAAATTCATGACTCAGGTTGCCAGGGTGTAACCACCAGTACTTAGTGTGTTGCCGTGGGAACAGTATTGGGGCTGTAAACCATCCATAATCAGAATTTCGGCTGCTCAGACTTTGACAGTGTAATCAGACCCTGTTAGATCCTCATGCCCAAAGTCAAGTGAACAGTTCTTATTCCTGTCATGACCTCATCAGTGTATCAGACGAAAGCTCAATTGAAGTCTGATGATGGAGAAAAGAGCCCGAGCGTTGTTAGTGTAGTCCTCAAGTATTCTAGTTGTATGATCTTTTCCACACCACATTAGTTTACTCACAGCTTTGTTTTGAATGTCTGACTCCTCCAGGGCTCCAACAGGAAGAAGTTTTATGTCCTCTCCATGTTCCCGTACCCGTCAGGACGACTTCACATGGGACACGTGCGAGTTTATACCATCAGCGACACTATCGGCCACTTCCAGAGGATGAGAGGCCATCAGGTTTGTCTGCTTTTAAGTGAATGTCTTTTACCATTTTCTGCTGTGCTCCCTGAAATAAAGAAGGCCAATCCACTAACGTGTCAGACATAACCTTAGAAAGCTTTTGTTCTCTTTTATTTATTTGTAAAGGGAAGGACATCCTTAGAGGCCATTTCACTGAGAGAGGAGATATTTTGAAAGATAGTGGTGTAAATAATTTAAAGTATAATATCAAATCAAGGATAACTGAATTGCATTGAGCTGTTTCAGATAGTGGGTTCTGTTATTGTGTAATCATGCTCACTAAATCAGTGCAGCCCCTTTCACACATGTACTGCACTTCTGAAATTCTCCAAATAACCAGGATAGACTCTAAACAGACTCCCCATCAAGATTTAAAAAACTTTATTGTCTATCACATAGTGACAAAGAATTACCTTTTGTTGAGGCTCAGTAACATAAAAACATTCACACTTAGATAGCAAACAGAAAATAGCAAAAATTACCATAAATAGATAATCACATGTGCGCAGCATTTAAAAAATATTGATTATCTAGCCTTGTTTAAAATGCGTATTGCAGTGGGAATTAAAGAGTTTCTTTAAGTCTTCAAGCTGTCTAGTTAAAAGTCTGCATCAAATCAGGATGAGCATGTACATGATGAAGAGGAGGGGACCTAGTACAGAACCTTGGGGAACACCTTGGGAGAGAGGAGCAGTGGGGGATTTGCAGTGGTTGATGCTGATTAACTGGTATGATTTGAGCCAGGAGAGAGCAGTGCCGGTGATGTTGAAGGTGGTTTCAAGGCGGGAGAGAAGGATGGAATGGTTGATGGTGTCAAAAGCTGTGTTTAGTAGTTCTTATAGTGACGGTGCATCTGGCACAACAAGATACTGCCGTGTGTGATGTGTAGAGGAGGAAGTCTGCTAACTGCTGGGAATTTAATGTCTTGCAATTGTTTGGACATTGTCTGGAGTTCATGTGTGAAACAGTCATTCTGTGATAGTGCTTCAATGTAAAACAATTCACACTAAGATAAAGTTCTCATTCAAACAGGGAATTCAAACTGTATTTTCATGTAAGATACTTTGGAAAGATGGAGCCACATTAACACTCACATTGGACATTTTCTCAAGCTCATGATATTGACTCTTTGTTCTTGGGTTAAAAGAAAAACATTTATAACTCCTTACTAGAATAGGTGCCCAAAAGAATGGCTCTCTATTTAAGCCCTTCTTGTGGTTTACTTAAGAATAAGCAACAAGACAGCTTTTATTTTATTCCCTGGTTAGCTTTATAGTTTGTTTTATCTACCTCTCAACACAACACAAGTCTTTTTCTGGTGCTTAACCGTCCACTCTTTGTTCAGATGTTCAGCTAATTATCTTCTCAACTTGTCTTCTGTAAAAGCACAAAGGTTGTTGCCATCCTGAGGAGGAGTACTTTAACCTTTTTTTTTTAAATTCAAGTTAACCACTTAAAGTGTCAGCTATCTAAAGAAATGCTTTCGTTCAGTGGTTTGAAAAAAACATTAGACCTTTTATATAACCTGAAAAAAACAGCATTACTGGGACAGAGAGTGGGTCTGTATGTCTGTTTAGAGCTCTCTGTGTTAGGTACATCACATTATATGCAGTGCGGATAGGAACGCCGCGAGGAACGCTGGGCCTCATGAAAAGATATCTGATTGGACGCCAGCAACACTGAGGCTGTCATCTGAATGTTACTTTAGGAAATACAAAGAAAGTTATTGTTATAAGCACATTTGTGAAGAAAGTCTTCTTAATGGCAATTAGTTTATAATTTAATATGAATACTAACCAATAAATTTAAGGGCCTCTGTCAGTCATGGGCTCTTAGAATCGTCCTTACTTTTCACCCCCTTACGGCGCCCCTGAGATTTATGCTCTCTACTTTTACATTGAAGCACAGCTTACCTGAAAAGTCTCCCTGCTCTTAAGCTCCAACCTGTCGACTTGTTTCCTGCTTTACCTCCCACCATCCATACACTATTTATTCAAATCATTATTAATAGCTGCTCTATTAACGCTGCTCAAGCCTCAGTTTACACCTGCAGTGAAGTGTGAATCTGCATATCTCTTAACACAGGAAGAACATCTAATATAAAGTTTTAACAATAGCACTAATATGATAAATAACTTCTACCTCCTCCATCTCTCAATCATGAGAGCAAAGTTTACACTCTTCTGTATTCTGTTTGGATTTTTGTCTCACATCATAGCTGATTTTTTTCACAATTGTTTTAAGTAGCTGATGCTGTCTTTGTTGGTTGTGTTTCTTAACATGTTTTTATTTTTCTGCTACTAAACCTAATTATTATATGCTAACAAACATTTATTCAACACATTAGCAAGGAACTGTTTTATAGTTCTTATAGACTGAAGGTTTTTAACCTGCTGCAGCAAAGATAAGAACAAGGATGGTCTATACACCACTCCATATCAGGCCGAGCGCTGCAGTCAATGTTCACGTTGTGCTAAGGTCCAGTGAACTTCAGGTGTTGATGAGGCTGTGTCTGTCACAGAGATCATGTTAATGTTTTTTGGGTTAGTCGTTGTCCTCATACAATCTCTCCCTGTTTTTGCCCTGATGAAAAGCTTTTCTGTAACACTGGGATTTAATGTTAGTTTTTGTGTCATGCTCTCACCTGCGGAGAGAATCCCATCTGTTTCTGTTTGCATTCTCCCCGGACAGAAACACAGTTTCACCTGACTGACAAAGACTTCCTTCTCAGGAGTCTACGTTCTCTTAGCATCTGTCGTAAAGCAAATGTTGTTCCACTGAATGCACCGACTCTTCCTTATTCACTAGTTAATTAAAAAGGTTCACTCTGCTGATTGTCACATACTAAAGCTATTCTCCCGTCTTTTAAAGGGTAGTTCTTCTTTCACACTCTTGTGTTGTCCTGTATCTCATATCAATATAATGTGACCAAAATCTTATCAATGGAACAATAATACCGTTTCACATGAGTTTACTAGGGTCATCCAAATGGAATATACGTTGTAATAATTATAATAATAATAAGTCAAAGATTTTTATTTGCCTTTATTTGGATAGGACGATGTACGGAGGCTATTGTCCCCAAGCGGGTGGCTCGGGTTTGAGTCTGGCCTGTGGCTCCTTTCCCGCATGTCATTCCCCACTGTCACTGTCACAGGCTGATTTGATGAGTCATGCAAGCTGTTCCCCCTATTTCCAGTCGTAAACAACATATACAAACACATCTCACAATCATACTTTCTCTTCTTGGTTTAATAGTTTCTCACATGCTAGAGTCCCTGCGTAAAATTGTGCACCCTGAGTTGCATCAGTTGTTTGTTTCATGTAAAACCTGAGCTTGTCCATGGAATGAAACATTGAGTCAGTCAGCAGGGTTGAGTATGAACCAATTAGCTTGAGTACAAAAACACAAATGCTGGAGTTGCAGCTCAGCACTGCCTGAATCGATAGAAGCTTCTGGAGCTGTGTGGGTGGACACTGCCATGTAGCGGTGAGTGGTCTCACAATCACAAAAAAAAAATCAGCCTCCCAACACTTGTGTCCATCATGTTGTGTTCACAAGCAGCCCATAAGTGTTGATTGACGTATCTGTCACGGGTTGGCATGGACTTGCTCGACATTACAGTGGACAGATTGTCATAAAATGTTCCCACACTGACTCCCACGTCCATCTTCCTCTGCCTGTTGTCACCCAGGCTCTGAAATGTGCCGACAGCCTCTGTGGTAACAGGTTGGTATTCGCAGGGAAAAGATTGTTTTCCTCTGCTGCTCTCTTTGAACTTTGAGAATTGAACTTTGTAATGCAGTCTGTCCGTCACAGCTGCTCCCTGTAACACACTGTCTCACTCCTTCTAGATGAGGTGCGTGTTTTCTTGCTTTGCTACATTTACATTGGCTATCTTCTGTTTGTGCTTGCTTTCCTCCTGATCCGTCACAGTGGTCTGCTGTGCCGAGCTCTCTTAGCTTAATACCAACCAGCACACAGCTTTACAAATGAGGCCCATGCAGTTACCAAGGATACCAAATCGTCTGAAACATCAGCCCCGTTAGAGTCCATGGATGATCCTCTCCAGTCCTCGAATCCTTGTCACCCTGCGTCTCCTCTACTTTACTCACGCCTTCCACTCCTGTGCTTTCATCTCCATTCAGTCTCTCAGTGTGCAGGAAAAAAAAAATCATCTCTGGGAACCAAAAGGAAAAAGAGATGAATGGAGGAGACGTTATATGGAGTAGACGATGATTTATGTCAAGGATTGTAAGATAGATGGGGGATTAAAGTAGTGGGGGATGGAAGCAGACATCGTAGATTGTGGTGTTGATTAGCAAAAAGTGTGAAACAATTTAGTGAGTAGCCTAATTAGCATCAGGCTGACAGGCGGGCAGCTGTCACATCCTGAGCTTCCATTCAAAGCTTTACCTCCCTCTCCTTGTTTTTACACGATATAATAGCTGCATTAACATGAAACCTGTTTGTGTTAATGCATTGACTGAAAGTCCTAATGGAGTTAAAACACATTATCATGTATGGTTCAACATGTGCTGCAGTTATAAGAGCTTAATGCTTTCATGCTAAATAAATTATCCCTTACAGAAAAATATGTTGTGATTTTTCTGTTACTATTAGCATAAACCCTCTAATGGCATATTACATACAGTGAGACAAGACAGACTCTCAAAAGTCTTTAAAATCCCCTATTGTATCCAAAGCAGCGTACATCAGAGAGTGAGTACAACACAAGCAAAGATGTGGAGAGGAGGAAACAACGTCAGTAAGTGCAAACGAACAGCTTTAAATCTGATCGGACACAACCTCGACAGCTGTTCTTGAGAGCTCTAATCAGCATCAACACCATCCTTAAATAGTCATTATAGTCAGTTATTACCATCATCAATAATATCACTAAGTGTATACTGCGTAGGTGTTCATGAAAGAGTTGGGTCTTTAGCTTTTTCTTAAAGGTGTAAAGGGAGTTTGCGGATTGATTGGAGTTTGGAAGTTTGTTCCACCCCCGGGGGTCGACAGTTGAAAAGAGTATCGTTAGAGACTTAGGACTCTGTTGTGAAGGTTGGATCAGACGCCTTTCAACGGCAGAGCTTATGGGCGGGAGGGAGTGTAGACCCGGATGATTCTGAAGAGTTTGACTCTCCTTGAATGATTTCACATTCATTTGTTAGGAAAGAAAATAGTTTCTCTTTGCTCACCTTAGATGCAAGATAAACGCCTGAAGATATCTTTACCAGGTATGGAGGTATGGCAACTCGAAGCCAAGAGTGAACATACAAATGTGAATGGAATTCTTCATGAAGAAGGAGGAAATCTTTACGGTCAAATAAAGTTGTGAAAAGACAACACGGCATATTCACAGATTTCTAACTTTTCATTGAGGGAGACGCAATAAATTCAACAGTAACTGAATTGTATGTCAGTGTCTAGAAACATGTCTGGGGGGAATTTCTAGGTCGACTGTAAACATTGTTGTAATAGTTTTTGATTGTTGATGATGATTTATTGTTTAAAAGGTCAAATGAAACAATGAATGCCCATCAAAGAATCTCTCGGAGCCCAAGTGACAACTTAAATAGCTCGTTTTGTCAGAAACGATAGAAAAGAAACACATTCCTTATATATTAGTAGCTAAAAAAGAGAGTGTAAGCTTTTTCTCTTCATAATCTACAACTTTAACTGAATCAACTACCCACATTCTTATGTAATAATTCACTCTTGATTCTCCCTGATCACGCAAATCTCCTGACTTCTTCACAGGTGTTGAATCCGATGGGTTGGGATGCTTTTGGACTCCCTGCAGAAAACGCAGCCATAGAGAGAGGTCTGGACCCAGGAGAGTGGACTATAAGGTATAGGAAATATCACTTCAGCTCTTGCTAGAGTCGTTGTTTTTACGTACACTAACATTGACTCCGTTGTGTCTCTTAAGCAACATCCAGTCCATGCGCGAGCAGCTGGACAGCCTCGGCCTCTGCTTCAACTGGGACAGAGTGAGTACCAAAGCATCAGACAGAGAAGTTGTCACGCTCAGGTCTGGTTCACTCAGTTGCCAAATGGGTGACCTTTCTGTGGCTTTTTTTTCTGACAGGAAGTGACCACCTGTCTTCCAGACTACTACAGGTGGACGCAGTATCTGTTCATCAAGCTCTTTAAAGCCGGACTTGCGTATCAGAAAGAGGTACCGTTGGCCTTTGCCCTGAATTGCTTATCCTGCTTTTCTTCTGAAAGGAAAATATGATTGCTTTGGGTTTGAGGTGCCTGACAGTGACAGACATGATTGAGGCAGCTCAACCGTTACACCTGGAAGAAAAAGACTGAATTGAAAAAGAAGAGAGCATGGTCCAACCCCTTTGATTATGTTTAATGAAATGGGACGACCTTGAATAAGCCGTTGGTCGGTCTATTGAATCCAACCTACTTTCTAAGCTCAGCTTTTTAATTTGAATTGTGAATGTGTGCGTGTGTTCATTTGCCATTTGTGTGCTTATTTGTGTGTGTCTTTAATCCAGGCTGTGGTGAACTGGGACCCTGTAGATCAGACGGTGCTGGCTGATGAGCAGGTGGATGAAAAGGGTCGCTCCTGGAGGTCTGGTGCCCTGGTGGAGCAGAAGCTGCTCACACAATGGTTCATTAAGACCACAAATTATGCCAAGGTAAGTCTTTTTGGTGTGTGTGTGTGTGTGTGTGTGTGTGTATGTGTGCGAAAGAAACCTGGATATGAATGAGTGTGTGAGTGCAAAGTGGCAAAGGCCTCCCTGACCTGCAGCCTTAATTCATGTTCGAAATAAGGAACGCAGCCCTCTGATAACAATCATGGCCGACACTTCAGCGGCAGCAGCAGCATCCCTGCAGCTCTGCTCCTGCAATCAGACCCCTGAAGGCCATCATCTGTAGCCTGGCGTCTCCAGACCGAGGAGAGAGACACAAGCAGAGTCTGGGTTATACCACATGGTGGTCTGGCTGACTGATTAGAGGTCTGCCCCTTTCCTACACAGAGCATAGCAAAGGCTGCTGCAGGGGGAAATGACCCCCTCTGGACGTGTATGAATCAGCCACAGGAAATACTGCTCATGCATTAAACATGCATTATGTGCATGTGTTTAGTAAGTAACGCATGCATGTGCAAAATGTAGTCCTAGAGGAGAAACTCAACAAAACTTGCACTTTTTAGCAAACCTGCAGATCATTCAAATTTGTCTTAATACTTTTTGTTGTGTTGTGAAAAAACATGTGACTGTCATATTTCTTGTTTCGTGGCTGGAACTAAAGAGCATTTTGATTTTGCTTAATATTTTCACTTATTTGGTTTACCAACTTTTATTAAATGCTTGGAACAATTCTTAAAAGCCAATGTGACTTCTTTAATGGTCTTGTTTTGTTTCTTGTTTTTAGAAAAAAGTTAAAATAACAAAGATGATGATAGAAAACAGAGAATCGTCTGCAATTCTTCATTTAAAATCCTTTTCTTGACACCTCTGCTTGAAAAATGACAGCTTTACTTGCTTCCATTACAATAGTGATTCTGAATAATGCCATGAGCAGAAAAAAAGTATAAGCAAGATCAGTTTCTGTGAGTAGAGTTTAATACCGTTATAAAAAAAATGAAAAAGCAAAGCTTGCTTGCGTGGCATGAAATTAATATAAAACTCCTCTTAAAATAAAGGTGGTGATTTCCAATTCATGCAATTAAACTTGCAGAGGCATCATCTTCATTTTATTCTCAAATTTGCCATTTTTTATTAAGAACACCAGTTTGTCCACTGTCAGGTCAGATGTTATCCAGTTTTAGCCGCGGCGCTGAAGTCGCCCCTTCTTGTCTGTGTCACAAGTGTGAGTGGAGGTGGAAGTGGCCTACTGTGACAATGTGTTCCTGCATTTCTAATTTTCACTGACGAACGGAGAAGTGGGAAGGAAAGGGAGAGGTGTTAGGGAAAAGAAGTGAGAAAGACAGATGGAGAGAAAGGAGGACCGTGTCAAAGAACGGCCTGCCAAATTATAAGAGCTGCGCTGTAATTGGACTGTGATTTCCTGCCTGTGCGTCTCCCTGTGCTCGTGTTCGAGCCCGTTAGACAACATTAACTTCAGTCAACATTTATTCAGCCGCCGTCAGTTGAGCTGTCAGGTCGTTCCACGCTGTTTCCCCATGAATCGTAACCATATTGTTTCCTCTGGGACACAAATGGCTGAATATTATTACTAAGATGGATTTCTCTGAAGTGGGGCGAGCAGGATGCAGAATGATCACGTGGCATCATGGCAGAGTTTTCAATTTCATGCATAATCGCACTTGTTGCACTCAGACTGCACTGACATCTAAATGATTCACAGCTCAGTGTATTATTCAAATGTACTGTTTCCCAAACATCTGCACACATCCTTAAAACACAAACAACTTAACACACAAGGATGCTGGTTCAAATCCCTGAACTATCTTAGAAAAGGAATGGATTTGTTTGGCTGCATTATGTAATATTTTTGCAAGAAGAATACTTATGTCTATTTTTCTCCTTCACACACTCACACACAATTTCAGTTATTGCTTTACCATCCTGCTTTTCTTAGTTTCCATGGAGACTCCTGTCCTTGCAGTACATCTTTCAATGACTCCTGTTTGTGCTTAACTCTAGCTTTGAGCTAAACTATTATTTTTTTGAGAAAAAATAAATAAATCACTGCCACACTCTTTAATGTGATCATTAGTTGTAGATCGCTTTCTTGTTTTTTTCTTTGTTTTTAGTAACATTTCTGTTTTGTCTCTCTGTCATGCTGACACACATTTTCAGGGATTTCTGTTTCTTCTTCCACTCTGCAGTGCAGCCACATCCCACAATCATGCTAGTGATGACTTTGTTGAATCTTAATGCTTGTATTGAGACGTATGTGACGAGGGGATGCATGCTGAGCCGCACAGCGAGGGGGATTATGAGTAATAGGCTGTGACAGACTAAAACGGAAATGAAAACTTGGAAGATCTTTGGGGCTCCGTCCAGCTGTGGCTTTTTGGCCTGAGCCTCGTTGATATGCATAGATTCCTTTAATCATTCGGAAGAAGTGTTGTTTTGTGCGTGTGTGTGTGTGTGAGAGAGAGAGTGTGTGTGCACTTTTGTAGACGATTGCTTTGTGATAAGAGAGAAAGTGGTGAGAGTGGAGGTCAGGATTTTTGAAAATCTCTCTTTGGCTGCATAATGTGACCTGCTTGGCTCTGCTGCTTTGTCAGAATAAATTGGCTCAGCTTTCAAACAAGACCACACTGAGGTGGAGTCGATTGCATTATCTCAGAGTACTGTAGACAGCTACATACTTAAGAGGAGCCTTGCACAGTTGTGCATTAAAAACAATGAAGGAGGGAAATTAGCTGTTTCCAAACATTTAAAAGAAAAAAAGTTGTCTTCTTGTTTCTGTCTCTCCCTCAAGCCTCTTCTGGACGCCCTGGCAGATCTTCCAGAGTGGTACGGGGTCAAAGCCATGCAGGCAAACTGGATTGGAGAGTGCACCGGATGCTACTTTGATTTTAAACTTAAGGTGAGTTTAATTCAAATTCTCCCTTTATTTAAATATTTCTGTAAAAACTCAAGTAACACAAACATTGCACTTTGTTGATCTGATTCAGTTTAGTGCTTTCCTCTGCGAGGAGTAATTTACCAAAACATGAGGATTTGATGGATCCATTTCTATTGAGTCTTCTCAGAGTCATATTTACAGTTTTCCACTTGTCAAACTGAGCTGTCACAAATAGCCCCATGAGCACCCTTTAAGAAACTGTTTGTCAGTCCTTTAATGGAATAAGTCTTCTTATTTCTAGAAGAACAATGGTCACAGCATGTAGTGGGAAGGCATTTTATGTCCTTTTCTGTGTTTATGGCAGAATAGATGGTTCTAGTTTAAAGCCAGCATTTGTTAAGTAAATTGGATGGCGGCTTGTTTAGTATCATATTGTTATATATATATATATATTCACTGAATTATCTCTCTAGGGGGCTGAAGATTGTGCAAATGTGTGTCCTACAGCATGACATGTTCTAATTGGTCTCAAGCCCCTAACAAGAGTGTTGAGTCTCTAAATAATTACAGGATTAAAGGCTCGTAGCCTCAATATTTATCAAATAGCTACATACATTCATGCAAACATACATACATACTATACATACATACATACATACATACATACATACATACTATACGTACATACTATACATACATACATACTACATACATACTATACATGCATACATACTACATACATACTACATACATACATACTACATACATACTATACATGCATACATACTACATACATGCATACATACTGCATGCATGCATACATACATGCATACATACATACTATACATGCATGCATACATACTATACATACATACATACATACATACATACATACATACTATGCATACATGCATACATACTACATACATACTATATATACATACATACATACATACATACATACTATACATGCATACATACTACATACATACTATACATACATACATGCATACATACATACATACTACATACATACTATATATAACTACATACATACCATACATACATACTATACATACATACTATACATGCATACATACATACTATGCATGCATGCATGCATACATACATACAGTGGGTACGGAAAGTATTCAGACCCCTTTACATTTTTCACTCTTTGTTTCATTGCAGCCATTTGCTAAAATCAAAAAAGTTCATTTTATTTCTCATTAATGTACACTCAGCACCCCATCTTGACAGAAAAAAACCCAGAAATGTAGAAATTTTTGCAAATATATTAAAAAAGAAAAACTGAAATATCACATGGTCATAAGTATTCAGACCCTTTGCTGTGACACTCATATTTAACTCACATGCTGTCCATTTCTTCTGATCCTCCTTGAGATGGTTTTGCTCCTTCATTGGAGTCTAGCTGTGTTTAATTAAACTGATTGGACTTGATTAGAAAAGGCACACACCTGTCTATATAAGACCTTACAGCTCACAGTGCATGTCAGAGCAAATGAGAATCATGAGGTCGAAGGAACTGCCCAAGGAGCTCAGAGACAGAATTGTGGCAAGGTACAGATCTGGCCAAGGTTACAAAAGAATTTCTGCAGCACTCAAGGTTCCTAAGAGCACAGTGGCCTCCATAATCCTTAAATGGAAGAAGTTTGGGACGACCAGAACTCTTCCTAGACCTGGCCGTCCAGCCAAACTGAGCAATTGTGGGAGAACAGCCTTGGTGAGAGAGGTAAAGAAGAACCCAAAGATCACTGTGGCTGAGCTCCAGAGATGCAGTAGGGAGATGGGAGAAAGTTCCACAAAGTCAACTATCACTGCAGCCCTCCACCAGTCGGGGCTTTATGGCAGAGTGGCCCGACGGAAGCCTCTCCTCAGTGCAAGACATATGAAAGCCTGCATAGAGTTTGCCAAAAAACACATGAAGGACTCCCAGACTATGAGAAAGAAGATTCTCTGGTCTAATGAGACCAAGATTGAACTTTTTGGCTTTAATTCTAAGCGGTATGTGTGGAGAAAACCAGGCACTGCTCATCACCTGCCCAATACAATCCCAACAGTGAAACATGGTGGTGGCAGCATCATGCTATGGGGGTGTTTTTCAGCTGCAGGGACAGGACGACTGGTTGCAATTGAAGGAAAGATGAATGCGGCCAAGTACAGAGATATCCTGGAAGAAAACCTCTTCCAGAGTGCTCAGGACCTCAGACTGGGCTGAAGGTTCACCTTCCAACAAGACAATGACCCTAAGCACACAGCTAAAATAACAAAGGAGTGGCTTCGGAACAACTCTGTGACCATTCTTGACTGGCCCAGCCAGAGCCCTGACCTAAACCCAATTGAGCATCTCTGGAGAGACCTGAAAATGGCTGTCCACCAACGTTCATCATCCAACCTGACAGAACTGGAGAGGATCTGCAAGGAAGAATGGCAGAGGATCCCCAAATCCAGGTGTGAAAAACTTGTTGCATCATTCCCAAGAAGACTCATGGCTGTACTAGCTCAAAAGGGTGCTTCTACTCAATACTGAGCAAAGGGTCTGAATGCTTATGATAATGTGATATTTCAGTTTTTCTTTTTTAATAAATTTGCAAAAATTTCTACATTTCAGTTTTTTTTCTGTCAAGATGGGGTGCTGAGTGTACATTAATGAGAAATAAAATGAACTTTTTTGATTTTAGCAAATGGCTGCAATGAAACAAAGGGTGAAAGATCTGGGGGTCTGAATACTTTCCATACCCTCTGTATATACATACATACATGCATACACACTATACATACATACTATACATACATGCATACATACTACATATATACTATACATACATGCATACACACTATACATACATGCATGCATACATACTATACATACATACATACATACTATACATGCATGCATACTATACATATTATACATACATACATACATACATACTGCATACATACTATATATGCATGCATACATACATACATACATACATACTATACATGCATGCATAGTCTTCCAAGCGGTTTATTTATTTGATACAATTCAAAATAATTTATTTATTTACACTAAATGGCCTTCAGATGGTACACGTTTCCAATTTGATGTCTTACTCCAGCTTAAGTAGGTAAAAGTACAAGACTTGTCCTGATGAAGGTTAATTGTTTTAGGTGGAATTTATTGTGTGTCTCTCTTTATACAACACTCGGCATACACGGTTGCACAGTGTTCATTTAGTACCAGTGTAATCAGTAATTACACAAGCAACTAAAGAGCGAGAAAAAACACAACAAATTAACAAAATTAGTTGAGTTAATAAATGCAAAGTGCAATCACACCTAAGAAAGGCGCTCAACTGGTGTACCGCTTCTTAAATGTTAGTGACTGAAATTGTTTTTATACAAAACCACTCTGTGTGATAGCCTCAGGAGCTGGCAGGTTCCTCCCATTAGTGCAGCTGTTTACTTGGACGGTGACAGTTTCTTCTTTGATCTTCCAGCTGAATGGAGAGGAGACAGGGGAAACCCTGTCAGCCTACAGCTCCTCTCCTGAGACAGTGTTTGGAGCAGCTTACCTCGCCATTCTGCCCTCCCACAGACTGCTACACGGGAGCAGCTCAGTCCGCTCTGCCTTGGAGAAAGTCTTAAAGCCGGGCAGAGGTAACCGTCCTTACAGTTCTCTTGGTCTGGGTTCAGACTGTCTCAGAAATCAATTATTCTGCTTTTTTGGGAAAAAACACACATCTAGAGCTTTCCTTAGCAGCAGTATAATTTTTTTAATTTGGTGCATACCAAGTTGCTTTACAGATGATGTTGGCAGTTAGGATTTGCATCAGTGCAGGATAAATAAATGTTACATTATTTATAAAACATTTATAACTATTACAACAACTATAGGAAATAGAAGGAAATAAAACTACAAAAAGGAAAAAAAAGATTTTTAAGGGGAATCATTTCAAAGTGATGCATTTAATCCGTCTACATATTTTCCACATGCCCTGTATGGATTACATGTTTTTGAATGTCAAGCTATGGATGTAGAGGCTGCTGTGGTCTGAGCGTATGTTGATTGGGATTCCTTTGAGGTTTTCTCTGCCTCAGAAGTGAGTGATTGTTGATAATGAGCCACCAGGGGAAGCAGCTCGGCCTCCGTCACACCTCTCATGTCCCCCTTGCTCTCCAGACTGCCTGACAGAGGTCACCGCTCGCAACCTGTTCACCAGCCAGGAGGTTCCCCTGGTTATCTCCCACAGAGAGACGTTTGATGGCTATCTAGATACTGTGATTGGTGAGTTACAGGCCTGGGGAGGTTTCACCTGACCTTGAAAGTGTAGGTGGCCAGTTTGAAAAACAAATGTTACATGCATCTCGGAGCATGCATGATGAATTTTATCAGATTTGATTATGCAAAAGATGCATCCTTATTAATCTTTATTGTTATACAAGCAGCCACTTTACTGTATGTGTTACACCAGTGTTTCAGATGTTTGTCTCACAGAGCTGCAGGGTGAACCCAGGGGACTGTTAGCCATTAGTCTCAGCATAACATGCTTAACATCACCACAGGGTTTTTTTTTCTCCCTCCTCAGAGATTATTCAAGTGTGTGTCCATATTTATGTTTTTTTTTACGTGTTTTTCCTGAACCTGTGTCTTAACAGGAACCCCAGACTGCAGTGAGGAGGATCTGTCTGTGGCCAGAGATCTGAACCTGATGTGGAAAACGGTGCTAAAAAGTGATGAAGATGGGACACAAACTCTCATTAACTCTAATGAGGTCAGCACTGTCAGAAATGACCCAACTAAGTGAAGGATTACTTGTTGAAGTCTGGTACACCTTCTTTCTATACAATAAGACTATTTTTTGTCCTCTTCTGTCTATAGTTCTCAGGCCTAACCAGGCAGCAGGCATTTAACTCCGTTACCCAGAAGGCCAGAGAGCAGAGGGTCGGTGGTCACCTCACCAGCTCCAAGCTCAGGGACTGGTTGATATCAAGACAGCGGTACTGGGGAACACCCATCCCTGTGGTGCATTGTGGGTCTTGCGGTGCGGTTGCTGTCCCTGAGGAGGAGCTACCTGTTGTTTTACCGAAGCTGCCGTCTCTTAAGGGAAAAGGTGCATCACCACTCGATGCCGCTCATGATTGGGTCAACTGCAAATGTCCCAGGTATGAACAGTGAGATGTTCTTTTCATGTTTTATGGGAACGTGGCAAATACTCTGATCCATTAGTTTCATATCTGTTATGATGTGGTGGAGGTACCCTGAGAATATTAACACATGCAGACATTATTCACATGAAACCCACAGATAGCAAATGCACTAAAAGAAAAAAGCAAAAGAACTCAAACACAGAAGAAAAAACAACAAAAATCAAACCAACAGCAAAAGAACCTGCACAACAAAATACCCAACAACATCTTTAACCCAACCATCTAAAGACCCACCATAAGGACCATCGTAAGAACCCAACAACATGAGCTGAGACCAGGAGGACCAGAGATTCAAGATAATGTAAGCAACTAAAAGAGGAAGAAACAATAAACAAAACTTAAGGCAGATAAAAACAGATAATAAGAAGTGAAGGAAATTAAGAGATGAGATCACTGAAAACACGTCAAGAAATAATGCAATCCCTTCCTCATAAAACATGTAAAGCTGTATCTGTGTTTACTAGTGAGTCTACAGACATGTTACCATCACCGGCACTTGCATATGCATAAACAGTACAGGGACCCAGAACAACATAAAACTACGTTTACCTCTGGCTTTAATACGTCGTTATCGAAAACTAGTTAGGGACGTTAGATGGTTAAATCGCTAACAAATTGCCATGTGCAACTGGTAGAAAGAAAATGTCATTTTAGGGTGTTCACAAAGCAAACATATTGAGAATTACTGACTTTAAAACATGATCTTGACGTACAAAATTGTGTGTAAGAGTTTTGACACTAAACAAGTCTCCACCTGCTCCTGTATCACGTAACCCATTAGCAGGTCAGTAGCCACATTCTGCTGTGCAATGTGTTAATAGAATACAGAGAATGTGCAGGATGTTTTTTGTCTATTATACAAAGCAGATGTTATAATGGAAATGATCCTGTCCATTATGGTCTAAGTGAAGTGAGAATTGAATTATGTTGAAACCCTTTCCCGTGACACCCTCTCCCCAGTACTTCTTGTTTGTCCTCGGGAGACCAGCACAGATAAAATGAGCTGAGAGCACTGAGAGCTTTAGGGGAACACGGAGCATTGAGAGCGAGCCTGTGAATGCTGTGATTAGTATTTTGTTTCTGATGGGGTTACATAATAAGTGGCTGACAGGAGCAGCATGAGATGGTGATGCTGATGCTGATGATGATGATGATGATGGAAGTGCAAGCCAAGCTGTGTCGCACACACATTTACCTTTTGAACACAGAAAAAACACACACACACACACTGGCAAGTGTTTGAACATGTTTGAGAAGAAGAAAGCCTCTTCAGTCTCCCCTCGCTGACATGGGAATCCCTCTCTGGAAAAGACTAATCACCACCATGGCGTCATTTTGATTAAAACAACGGCCCACTCAGTTGCAGATGGCACAAGTCATCAGATTGTGTTCACTCACTCTCACAAAGCTACTATAATTCCTCCCATCAGCCGTGATTGATGGCTATAATCACCCAGATGCCGTTATCTCCCCCCCTCCATCGTCAAGAGTCTGTCGAAATTTGTTCCCGTCACTCTTCAACCACATCCAATTAAAGTTTGAGAGTAACACGGATGAGTGGGACGATAAAAGATGCTTTTATTTGTCCTTTGGGCAGTCATTACCTGTGTGCACATCTCTCCGACTCTCCACAGCGCTGTGAACGGGTCCGCCAACTGAACCCTGCCTCGGCTTAGCCTGGCTGGAAAGGTGTGTGTACAGGTGTGTGTTGTTTCGTGGATTCTCCATCTGTGACTTTGTGTCACAGATGGAAAGCTGTTTTCCATAAGATGAGAGCCTTCCTGGAGTGGGCAGCTGCCTCACTTGCCTCGTCTGTTTGAGAGCCTTTTGGCTTTTTTTGGCTCTCCTTGCAAACACACAGACACACACACGCGCACACACGCATACACACACACAAAGGTTTTTTTACACTCTCATTCTTACAGGTTGCTTCAGATAAAGTGACCTACTTATTTTTGCTGCTTTCATGACTTAGAAAAGGGCTACCTCGAGAAAGAGTGTGTGGTCAAAACTGATCCTTCTGTACACTGAGGGTAGCCAGTACCAGCTGTCAGTCAAACGACCACAATCTGGCCTCTGATTGGTCAATCTGGTCTGAGATTTGAAGTGAGAAGATTTTGTCCTGAATGACATGATAACAAGGATTCTTCTTTTTGCCATAAATTTTATGTTATTGGATTCCGATTAATGTTATTAACTTATATTACAGGTTTTCATCATTCTTAATATCACCTGGCCTCCAAATATTAACCTCCCAACACCTTAGTCTTGTTGCTAGGCAACGTTCAGCTCTTACCTCATCATCTCAGCCTTATTATAGATGGTTAGGTTGGTCCAGGGGTTTTGCCTCTCATTGTGTGCGTCTGTGTTTGAGAGTGTTGGATAAAACATGTGATGACTGTTTTTTTTTTTTTAAGGGAAAATGAAGACATCCCAGGTGCGGGAAACACAACCTGCTCTGCTGCACAAAACAGCTTTGAGCTTCTGTTTATCTATCTGAGACACTGATTTCAACTCTACTGAGACTCATTAGAAAGTAAAATAGAGACACGTCCACTGTTCTGTTCAGTGATTTAAATAAAATTGGAACAAAAAACGCTTTCCAAAAGCTCTTTTTTTTTGTTCTCTGCCTTTGAAAAGGTCCTCCTCTCCTCTACTGTGAAAGTGATGTTGGCAGATTTGCACCACATACTCAAGTACTGTTTGTCTTGGACAGAAAGGGGGCACAAGGTGGCATTTCCAATGCAAACACACCATCATGTGCTAAGCCTGCTGCTTCGTTCCCTGTTAGCTCAGTCTGTTAGTTATGTCACAGGAACACAGCTCTGGTGCCAGTCTGGCTTCAGCTGGGCTTCTCTACAGGGACATGACCTCCTGCAGCCAGATGGAGCCAGCTGCACTCTCACACACACACACACACACACACCATATAATGTGCCATTTACGCTAAGCATACAAACTGGGAATCGCTCATTTGTTCGCTTTCTAATTTGTTCGCCTAATATTGATTGTTGTGCTGCCTCTGCCAACTCTCTTCCTCTGTCAGATGTAAAGGCCCCGCCAGGAGGGAGACCGATACCATGGACACATTTGTGGACTCCGCCTGGTATTACTTCAGATACACTGACCCTCATAACAATCACAGGTACGATCAGCCTTCTCCTGACACTCACTGAAATCACTGAAAAAAAAAAAATGTTCTCATGCTGACAGATAATTTTTTTGAAACAGAAACAGGTTTTATTTACACTCTTGTTTGTTCAATTAAAATGCAATGGGCCGAGAAAAAATCTGGATAAGTGTTTTAAGCAGTGGGCGTTAACAAATCTGTTTTTAGATATTTATAAAAATGCATTCTTCATGTAATCTCTGCTACACTGTGAGAAGAGCTGCCGTCTCGCACACACTCTTCTGGTTTATATGTGCTGCTGGAAAGTTACACTCAAACACATAATTATGCTGCTCGCTGTAAGATCACCCACTCTCCTACTTATCCATTTCAAACATGTATAAACTGCCTCTGTGCACTGTCCTCTCACACACACACACACACACACACACACACACACACACACACACACACACACACACACACACACACACAGACACACACTTTGCCTGGAAGTTGCATTTACAGCTAGCAGAGATTACGGAGCCATGGTCATCACCTGCTGGGATGGTGGCGATAGCCTGAGCCTTACAAAAGAGATTAATTTCCCAGTGCCCTGACCCAGCTGTAAAGCTGCTTTAAAAGGAAGGGGGACTGCGCTCCCCATCACTTTTCTTAGGCGGTGAGATTATGGCACAACAAAAAAAGCAATTACGCTATTTGTGCATTTCAGTTAGCCTGCTGGGCCTTGCCTATACGGAGACAGGGGGAGAAACGAGGAAAGAGATGTTGAAAGTAGCAAGTAAGAGGAAAGAAATAGGAAGAAGGTGTTTAATGGAAGAGTGTGTGTGTGTGTGTGTGTGTGGTTATGTATTACAGTTCCCTGGACTAATGCCAACAAACAGCCACATTTATTTTCAGCCTTGTGAGTTCATAACGTTTTTTGCCCAGGTTCAATTATCTGGGAGGCGCCATCATCCCAGAGAGGCAGACAGGTGTGGAGGAGAGTAATGATGGTGTGAAAGGTGACACACAGAGATAGCAGGCTACCCTAAAAAAGCATCATTAGGTGGAATCCCGGCCTGTGCTGACCATCACATCGGTCAGGCTTAAAACATACGGCTCTCCTGGTGAAAACTGTAAAAAAAAAAAAAAAAAAAACGGCACAGTCAGCAAGATTCCCTCCTACAAAAACTGTAAACATGAGAAGCTGAGTTCAGAGGAAATCTTCAGAGCCATATTTGAAACACATATTCCATCAGTAGATATTAATTTCCATAAAAGTGAAGCCAGAGAGAGAGAAGCTTCAGGATGCTTTTGTTCTCTTCAGATCTGGATCAGATTCAGCCTGCCCCCTAGAGGACGTGAGTGAGCATATTTACAGTACACAGTGCCATTTAAAACAAATGTTTTCTCATAACATATTGTGAAATTTAAACATGCAAACATCTACTTTGCTCCTGTGATCTTCTGATAATGATATATTAATACATCCATTTCCATAGCAACCCCAAATAAAGTTACACGTTGCCTTACAGAGGAGTTGTTTTAAAGTTTCATCATCTTAAGGGAGAGTTCAAACCAAATTTCAGGTGTTGAAATGGAACAGTGAACTGTTCTCAATGTTGTTGAGGAAGTCAAACAATAAAAGGCGTTTAATCAAACACTGAATCGTAGATGTCCCAGTAAAAAACATTTACTTGAACTTCAACTGAAAGTTAATGCACACATTTGATCATGCTTTAAAAATACTGCAATCATAGGACTGACCTCTGAGAGCATTACAGATCTTCTAACCTCACATTGAGATTATATGTAAGTTCAATTGTTTCCTGATCTGTCTCTCCAGGCCCTTTGAGCGCCGCCTGGCCGATCACTGGCTACCTGTAGACGTTTACATCGGAGGGAAGGAGCATGCGGTTATGCACTTGTACTACGCTCGCTTTTTAAGTCACTTCTGCAGGGACCAGGGTCTTGTGGCTCACAGGTACAGCTCACACAGTACTTCATGTGCTTGAAGAGTGCACCGACATCCGTTTGATTTGAATCAACCCTCTTTTTTTTTGTTTTACAGGGAGCCTTTCAGGAAGCTGCTGGTCCAGGGTCTGATTAAAGGCCAGACTTTCAGACTGGCAGACAGTGGGCAGTACCTGAAGAGAGAAGAGATAGACTTCACAGGTAAACACCGCTCCAATGTGCAGAGTGTTCATCAGCTTGATAGGTGTGTAACAGATGGGAGGCAGCTTAGCTCCATGTGGCTCTGCCTCCCAAAACATGAGTCATGTCAACAATTTGTATGTATATTCTTACTCTTTAACTTTTCCTGTTATCCTGTTAAAAATTATGTGTTTTCTAACACAGAAAGTTAGCATTTTGGGGAAGTTTCCTTTTATTTTTGTTATTGTTGATGTTGTTGTTGATGTTGCTGCTGTTGAATGAGTGGTGAACCAGCTACCCTTGACAAATCACAAGGTGTCCTTTTGAAGAGAGCAGAAAAGATCTCTTGCAGTCGACCTCACTCCAAATCATTTTCAGCCTTTCTCTACTTAATTCTCTTCTAGATAAGGAGCCGGTGGCGGTAGGCGGTGGTTGTGTTGAGGTGACGTATGAGAAGATGAGTAAGTCTAAACACAACGGTCTGGACCCACAGGAAGTGGTGCAGCAGTATGGCGTGGATACAGTTCGGCTTTATATCCTCTACGCAGCGCCGCCTGAACAAGACATCCTCTGGAATGTGAAGAGTGAGCCCTGACACTAAAAACTCACTTCTGACTTTATTATACAGGATTGAGATATTCAGACAAATGTTAGAACATGACCATTTAATGATGTCCAGCTGTAAGTGCATAGCAGGATCTGTACACTTAAGGCAGTTTTAAATGTAAATCTGGTAAAGTCCCTCACACTGTCTAATTTGCAAACATACATTTATTGGAAATGTTTCGGTTCTACACCTTCAGCGGTCGAACAGTTTGTCAAAAAAATTGAAGGAATTTTTAAATAGGAAGCGGCTAGAAGCCTGCAACCAATCATCATTAGGACATCAGCGCTGAATCAGCACATTTATAAAAAAATAAAAATCAGCTACCTGATTGAGAGCACACATACCAACACAACTAAATGAACAGGAAAAAAAAGTAAATTTGATTTTCCAAAAATGATCTGCCTTCATGTTTTAAAAAATATCTTTCTCTTCTTCTGCGCCTTTGTGTGCACCACTTTAGCTGATGCCCTCCCCGGGGTCCTGCGATGGCAGTCCCGGCTCTGGCAGCTGGTGACCAAGCTGAGAGCGGCTCGGCAGCTTGCAGGTATCCCAGACCCCTCTGTGCTGAAAAAGAAAGAGCTGGCAGAGGTCAAGAAGATCTGGGAAAATAAGAACTACGCTATTCAAGAGGTAGCAACTCCACAGCCTTATACAAGATTATCTCAGGGTTTCACATTATTTAACAGTCAGATATTGTATCTACCAGAAGGGGTCAGTAAGTGGCTCATATTCTAAATACCAACTTTTCACAGCAACTTAGTCTTCGTCATCCTTCAATAAGATGAATCACACTTTTGCATCTGTCACCTTTTTTTAATTTGAATTTAATTTCCCCATCAGAGCAAGTTATTGCCTGCTGTTATGTTAAACTTGTAGCATTAAACATTATTATTTTTTATCCTTTGTACTGTTAAAGAGCATCGTAAAATGTCTTCTTTCTCTAACAGGATGGAGCATGACAACTGAAAGGTAGTTGTTGGCAACAGTTCACAGTCCTTTCCATCTTTAGTAACCCTAACCCCCCCAGAGTAAAGAGTGAAGGAGAGAAGCGATGGAAATTGATTTTAAATCCACTCACTCTCTGTTCATGCTTTATAAATAGCCTCCTTTGGCTGCCAGGTTTGATGATTCTCTCTCTACACCCATGGGGGCTGGATGCTTTTAAAGGTCCTCAGGCTGTTTGCCAAAAGCCCCCAAAGCCCAGGCCGTCCTTTGATCCGTCCCTCAGAAAAGCTTTGGTGATCGACCTCCTCTTCCCTTGGGCCCTTCTCAAATGGGTTCCTCTTCCCAGAAGGCTAAGCAGGGGGATGTTGACACTGTGTAACTTCAGCGTGTACACGGTGATAACAGGAAGAGGGGCCCTCCTCTTATGGGCACGTTATTGTTTTCTAATAATACTTCAGACACAGGCTCTAAATGACTGTTCAGACTCTGTCATCTTTAATAACCACACTTTGTTTCTACTTCATGTTTTAAGGTGACATCTCACTTCACAGAGGACTTCCTTTTCAACGCGGCCATTTCTCGCCTGATGGGACTCACCAACACTCTGAGTGTGTGTATACTTAAAAAAAAAAAAAAGAGTTTACATGTAGCATTGATGAAGTACCATTGTGTAATTCATGCTTTTACCCCTGATTGTGCTTTCAGAGTGCAACAGTAAGGGTCATGCAGCACAGTGTGGAGTTTGAGGAAGCTCTGGCTGCACTCATAATGATGGCAGCACCCATGGCCCCTCACCTGGCCTCGGAGGTTTGGGCAGGTAAGTGACACACACATTTTTCAGCAAATATGACTGTCAAACACTCACAGTAAAAAGTTAAGAATGGGGAAAGTGTTCTGCCAGCATATAACAAAACAAGAAATGGAACGAAAAAAATAAAGTTCATTTCATTTATTTAGCCTCTGAATAATTGTGGTGGATGAATGATATTCACAGGGTTTAAGTTCCTCTAGGTGTTCTTTAAATAACTCCAGGGGGTTCTTGAGATGATCTTAACTTTGATTTTTAAAGATGATCTGTTGAGCCTAAAATCAATCAATGAGGGTTTGTATTTTATTCCTTCTTACAAAGCAATTATTATCAGATGTAAATGTTGAAATGTTGCTACAAACAAAACAACACTCAAGTTCATTATGTTTTCTATTTGTGCGGGGAGCCTGTCCTGATCCTAAAAGAAACACATATAGTAGTTGAGAAAATGAATTTGTAGTTTCAAAAAGCATGTTAAGTTTACAGTTTGAATGAGCCCAGCGTACCACATTATGTTATTTCTTTGGTGCTGTTTTGTTCTCTCTATATAAAGGCTCTTTTATTGTATTTAGAGAAATTGTGCTGGTCAGGCGGTACCTGGCAGAAAAAAGTGTGAGTTTTAGATGACACAGTTACCAAAGTACTTCTGGTGTGTGGTTAAATTTGAATATTTTTCTCAATAGTGTAAGAGGAAGTTGACTCAGATAAACGTCATGTTGATGCTGCTAATTAAAACCAGAGATCGCCCAGGACTGATTTAATCATCAGTTAGTAAGTCCCCCCACCTAATCAGTTAAACATCCCGGACGAAACCATAAACGTACAAACTACAACAAGTGAAACTGAAACCATGCTGAAAAGGGGAATATCTAAGGTCACTCCACTTGCCGTGTGTGAATGCTTGCCCTCGTGCTGCCCTAATGGAGGACATCCCCTTATTGTCCACAACACATGTACACAAGAGCTCTGCACACCGCTGAAATAAAGCAGATCCGCTAAAACATATTGTCCAGCTGAGAGCCAGTCAGGAAGACCTGACGCATTATCAAAGTATAGAAGGAAAAGGTGTGTGTGTGTGTGTGTGTGTGTGTGTGTGTGTGTGTGTGTGTGTGTGTGTGTGTGTGTGTGTGTGTGTGTGTGTGTGTGTGTGTGTGTGTGTGTGTGTGTGTGTGTGTGTGTGTGTGTTCTAATGAGTGGCTGCATCCTTTATGTTTGTGCTCACATATGAAGTGTTATCTGAACCAGAGTGAAAAAAACGAGCGAGGAACTTGTGACCTCTGCTGCACTCAGTCACGTTGTGCTAGTTTATGCTCTTTCCTTGTTTGTAATACACACACACACACACACACACACACACTCACGCATAAACACACTTACACTCACAGTTTAGGATAGAAGAGGAAGTTCACTTCCCTTCCCTTTGGCCTTAAGGGAGATGCACACAGTGTTTTCAAATGTGGAGAGGGTGGGTTTTTACTTGACCCTTAACAATGAACAAAAATGAAAATGCATTTTATGTAAAAGAAAAAGAAAAAAAGAAGGAATAGAAAATATGTGACTGCATCTATTTTAATAATGTTTCTCCTGGGTATCTGCCAGGTCTTTGTCAGGTGCAGAACCCCCTCACTCCACTACTCCAGCAGGGAGGAGACGTCCTGCAACAGTCCTGGCCGAATGTGGACCCAGAGTACCTGGATGTCCCTGACTTTGTGGAGCTGTCTGTTCTGGTAAGATCCCACAAATACACACAAGTGTTTTTCCTGATTTTTCTTCCAAGGTTGTGTTCGTAAAACTCTTCGAACCAGACTTGATGAACAAAAAAAAACCTGGGCATCAAGCTTAAAACAAAGCTTGTACTCTTCTTGAACATAATGTGTTTTCACTCAGCGTCAGCCCTCTGCTCATAATTTATACACAACTTTTATTAAGCTGTGTTTTCACACACATCTACTCTTGAATCCTCTTGCATTTACACTCAAACTCTTTTCCCTCTTTAAACCCCAAAGTCTCCGGTCCATGATTACACTCAGTCTATAATTTACAAAAAGCCTATGATTATTGTGTGTGTGAGTTTGTGTGTGTTTGCATGCGTGTGTGTGTGTGTGTTTGCATGTCAAGTGCTGTGCTTTATGCTAAATAGACAAGTGGGTCAATAATTAAAGACAGGAACAGAACACACTGGGCTATTCTTGACAGAACGTGTGTGGGTGTGGGTGTGTGTGTGTGTGTGTCTGCGTGTGTGTGCGTGTGCGTGTGTGGGTGGGTGTGTGTGGGTGTGGGTGTGGGTGTGTGTGTGTGTGTGTGTGTGTGTGTGTCTGTGTGTGTCTGTATTGAGAGAGTGCACTTTCAAAGACAATCAGAGAGAATCTCCAGCTGTGACTTGGATCAGTTCCAGACATCTCACATGCTAACACTGTACATACAAAAACATACAGAGGAACACACACACACACACACAAGTGTCAGACTTCTGACTCATTTAAAAGATAACTTCTTTAATCTCACTATTTTCTTTCTAAAGGGTCATATCCCTAGAGAGAACCAGCCTAATCCCCTCACACACACACACACACACACCCATGCAATGTCAAATGACAGTAAATGCAGTCAGATGATAAGCAGCACCTGTGTCTCACCTGTTCGATTCTTCCTCTGTACTCTGACTGAGAGAGAGAAGAAACCACAAGACAGGAAACCTGGACTGTGTGATATGTGTTTTGCATTACCAGGGCTTATTTTGCTATCTCTGTGAGGTCCAGTTTTAGTTTTACACCATTCACCACCATGCTCACCACATCAAAGGACTGTTTGAAGGTTTAGTATTTGGGGAATGCATTATGTCAATTATGGCCTTAGCAAGTACACAACGACCAGTGTGTATGTGATAGTGTGGGTGTGTGTACAACTCTTCATTCTCGTGAAGTGAAAACGATCCTTCTTTTTATAATTCATATTTATATTTGTATTTATTATAATTTATATATTCTTGGCTTCTTCAGGGTAACATTTAATACACAAAAGTGATGGTCCTGTAATAATCTTGTAGGCTTTAGCTTCTCCAGTACACACACACACACACACACACACACACACACACACACACACACACACATATATATTCATTCATATATTTCAGCCCCCAGTGCTCAATGATGATGATGTTGATTTTCCTCCAGCCTGAGCTCTCTGTTGTGGGCTTCCTCAGCTCTGTGGAGACAAACCTCACTGCCTCTGTCTTCTCTCTAATCACTTACTCTGGTTTGTCCCTGAAGAGAGGCCTGGGCTGAGTGACCTCACGCACACATAGAAACACACACACACAAACGCACACAGCCCTCTCCAAATAAACACCATTAATTTTCCACCACTTTCCGAGACATAATCACATTCATCATGTGTGTGCACATACACTTGCTCTTAAACGTTACAAGACTTGAGAGCCCTCCCCATACCTACCACTAACTATGTGTTTAGAGGGTTCACTGTATTTGTGGATGAAGAGGTGGAGCCTGTTATTTTGGGAGTTTTTATTCCAGGAAGAAAAAGTTTGGGTTCAGCTTGTCAGGAAGAGTGAAATGTGAAAACTAGAAACATAATCCCATATAGTTATGTCTTAATTCCTACTTTCAGATAAACAACAAGCCGTGTGGGACAGTGACCGTGCCTCTGCAGGTGTCCAAAGACTTTGAGCGGGTGCAGCAGCTCGTCCTGGAGAGCCCGCTTGGACAGAAGCATCTCGGGGAGCACAACATTAAGAGAGCCATCCTCTCCCCCAGGACCGCCCTCATCAACTTCCTCACTGATGAATGATGTTTGTAATTGTATCTCTGCAACATGAATGCCTGTCAATCTGTGACTAAGCAGGCAGAGGCGAACAAAAAAACTGGTACTTTTGTTATAAATGAAGCAAAAGGGTGGAAGCTGTTTTTTATAAACTGTCATAATTTCAATGTAAATATATCTATTGTATTTATACAATACTTTCCTGTCTTTTTTAAAATAAAGATTCAAAAGCAATTGGTTTCCAGTCTTTGGAAAAAGGAGATTCAGCACCTCTTTTTTCATCCTTTAGTCAGACTCTCTTGACAATCACACCAGCCAAAACCCCCCTTTAGATGTATTTCAGTTCACTCATCTGAAACACCTCACACACAAGACCACAACTCCCCCTGCTCTCTAGTGTCTTCCTGTCTGCTTGGCGTTTCTGCTGTCATACTACCACCATTTGCCTTATCAGTGTGTTTGTGTCAAACTGCTGTTGCTGCTTTTAGCTGCTGGTCTCTTCTGAGCACCAAACACGGGTTGCTGTTTAGCTTCTGGACGTGCAGCTGTGCTCTGTGAACCCCAGAGCCACAAGGTCTGTTTGAAGTCAATGACGAGCCTGATGTGGTCTGGGATTTTTTTTCAGCTTGCTGCCATTCAATCCAGTCCATTGCTGCCATGCTGCCCATTCATCCGCTATGTGTCTCTGTCTCAGCACTAGGTCAGTATGACTCAGCAAGCAGCACTGTGCTGACAGAGCAAACGAGCCAGTAGCACTGACATGCATCCATGTGTACACCCACCTGCCTATCTAGACAGGCCTGGTGAGTAAGCAGTTATTTGATATGTGCACAGCCTCCACTCTGAATTTAAACATGGTTTTTATGTATGAGAAATGTAGCATTGTGTTTGGTGAATGAAGAAGAAGAAAATTAATTTCTATGAAGGAAATGAGATATTTATGCCAGCTTTAGTTTGAGGAAGTGCTTTAGTTTTTATGGTATGATGTTAAGCTTCGATTGTGATTAAATCATTCATTTTTCATTTTAAAAGTAATACCAGCCAAGTTTGTCATAAGAGATGTATATCAAATTGTACAGACAGATGTCAAAACAGAACATTCCTCTCTGATCCCCCTGACTCTTTCTTTTTCCATTTTTCAATGCTCTATCTCTGACCATCAGGTGACAGGAAAAGACTAGCTGGGGAGACAGAATAACAGGAAGAGAAAGCAGGAATAAGAGGAGGGGAGCAACAACTGTGTATGGGCTTATTCTGTGTATTGTTGGAATCTGATCTCAACCAGATGCTGCCACAGCAGAAAAAGAAACAACAAACTAAAAAAAAACAAGTAGCCTCAGTACCTCACAAAGACATAATTTTAACTCGCATCCACTCATCTTTGTTTGCCATATCTTCAAACTCACTGCGTGAAATACAGTAATAGCTAGATTCATGGGAGGAAGTTTTTAATCCCTGATCCTTTCTTTTTTTAGAGTTATTTTTGCGGTTCTTTTCACACAGACTCTCTTTTTTTTTTTTTTTTTTTACTTGAACTGGACTGAACAAAAGGTTGAGGTTGCTGTATCACAGAAAGAGGCAACATTTTTGTCTTTTTAGACGGGTCTGAAATGCCAGCTGCCACATGTTTGAATACAAAGATAAGAAGGATATTTCTGACCTTTGTTTCCTGTAAAATGAGGCCTGAGCTGTTCTGATGCATTCCCTCTTATAATTAATTTTGTCGCTAACAGCCCCTCGAGCCATTTAACACTTTTTAGTCCGCTCTGCAGTTTCCATAACAACCACATTGATTGAATAGGCAACAGTACTCCTTTGTGACTCACTTTCTCTTCAGACCACAGTCATCGTCTTTATTACACATGACATGTACAGCCAGAACTGCGTTTGATGAGTTAAGAAAATCACTCCTTTTCTGGAGAAACTGAGCTGGTGGAAAACTAAGGGTGGAGTTCAGTCATAGTCACCGTTCATGGCACCAGTAGAGTCCCTGTGCTGGGCTGTGTGTACTCACTGGGGGATGCAGAAATGTCACCACTCATTATCTCAGAGTCCGGTCTCTGGTCTGGTAATTGGGTCTTCCATATCATTCGTCTTAGCCAATCATATATGTATATTTTAATCAGGGCTAATTGTTGTTTTGATGAAAAAGTTTAACTTCTCGCATATATGAACACACCCCCCCCAAAGTAAATTTTGCATGTATTCATGTTTATCTCTATAATAACTTAGTCTTTCTTTCATTTCGTCCTCGTGGATAAGAAAAGCGTGTGGCATGGAGTGTTTTAAAATGTATTTATAAATATAGTTCTGATTATATAGACTGTAGTCCTTAGTATATAAAAAGTATTATGTAAGCGTCTCAATGATATCAATTGGGTTTATCTCAACAATAACAAATTAGTTTAGTCCCTCTATTTAAACCTGTTTCCAGAACAACTGTTGTAAATAACAAGCACCTACAGAAAACATACCCAGCTCGGCTTGGCTGCTTGAATCTATGATATGCTTGAATCTAAATGTAATTTCCTCCCAGTATAACAAACTTGTACCTAAGCAACAGGTAAAGCATTGAGGACATTGGATAAAGATAGAAAATGAACACATCTGACTGCACAGCGTGTCTTCGACATCACAGCAGCAGATAAACCTTTGCATGTCTGAAGAACTCTAACTGTAAAAACGGACTGATTAATGATTGACATCATCTTTTAAAAATTCAAAAAAACATTGGTAATGTTTCGCCGATAATGTGTAAAGAGTGCTTGACTACTAGGACATGAAATTGTATTGCTATTTATGTTGTTTCTTTTAATGGAGTGCTAATCACACAAATAAAACCAGATGATTTCCATGCATTGATCCATTATCTATACAGCTTTTCCTGTTTGGGGTTGCGGGGGGCTGGAGTCAATCCCCTCTGTCATTGGGTGAGAGGTGGGGTACACCCTGGACTGGTCGCCAGTCCCAAATTATTTCAAGTTTCCCATGTAATTTGCTGTTGTTGCCACATGTTAAACCCTTAATATATTATCAAATACAAGTTGTAGAAACATTATACACAGTATATTTCAACAGTTTAACATTTGCAATCAGAAAATCTATGCCTAAACATAAGAGAGACATTTTTGTATTTGTTAAAAAATAATTTGCAGTCATACACAAGAAAATTATGAATGATGCTCTAATGTTTGCTGCAGCTACAGTATATGCAATTTTCTAGCTTTTGGTCCAGTCTAAGACTAACTTATAGATGGATAATAACGTGTTTGTGTGAATAAAACCAGAATGTATACGAGACCTCTGTGAGATTCACAAGAATACAGCGAATGTGAATAAATTACTGTGAGGAGGATGAGATAAAAGCAAGCTAACCCTGCGCTCCAAAAGAATGCTGTGTTATAGTGACTGTTTTCTAAAAGTGCAGATGGCTGAGCCATATAAACCTTCTGTTTTAATTACACCACAAGCAGCAGCCTAGAGGCCCCCTTAACAGACTGACTCCATATTTTTTCACATCAACTGCTGCAGTCAGAGAATGCCCGTTCAGGCTCCATGCAGGACACAAATTAAATGTGTTTCTATGTGTTGGCTGGGATGTTGAGCCTCTTTTTCCATCCTCATTATAAGCTTATCCTAATGCGCCCAAACTCTGTCTCAAATATTCCAATACAATGGGGGGGTTGGTTACACGTGTGTATAGGCACGCATTTCATAAGCAGGAATGTGTGATATCATACAACCAAAACGGAGAGGGGACAGGCACTGTAAATTTCCCCCATCAGCCACAAGAAATAGGCTACACAGCCATGCAGAAGTTACAGTATGGGTTCTGTCTAGATGTAGCTATATAAGATGCGGGAAACTTAAAAATATTGCTCTAGTTTACTAGCTTAAAACATTTTGCCCTTCAAAATGTATCTGAAAATAATTCCCATTCCTCATTTGCTTCACTTTATAGTTCCTGCTCTCTTACCGCAACTGAACCCAAGCAGTGGTAGAAGTATTTACATCATTTACTACTGTTTAAAAATAGCTATAGCACATTGTTAAACACTCCATTACATTTCAACTTCTGCATTGAAATTGCCTTTTTGGTAGGTTGTTGTGAGTTAAATGTAGTTTACTAAGATAAAAACACAAGAATGTTTTACAATCAAATAATGATGTCCTATAATTTCATTGTTCATATGAACGACCTTACTAATTACGTTAAGGGTTAAGTCGTCTCCAGTGGCGATTCTAGACCACTTTTACTGAGAGGGGCAAACTGGGGCCAGTTGTTTTGTCAGAAGGTGTTACGTTCCCCAAGATGGCTCGGGGATGAGGGGAGTAACAATACATTAAAACCCAGGGAAAAGAAATAGGAACTAAATATAAGCAAAGTTTAAAATGATTTATTAACAAACTAAATCAAAATGTGCAACACAAAACAAGCTTCTTCTAAAAAGCACAAAACAAAAGAGAAGCCAATCAATCTTAAACACAATTCCAAACTAACAATCAAGCTATAAACAATAAGGCCTTAATCTGAACACAACCCTTCCACAGAAAGCTCACACTAAATTTCTTATCAAAGACACACACAGTCCAACAACCCACTGGCAACTGGCAGCCTCCTCTCCTGCTCTTTATAGTTTGCCCCTGATTAGTAATTAGCCACAGGTGATGTGGCACGTAACAGAGGGAAACATTAAACCTATAGGTGAAAAATAGACAAAGATGATCGCTTTCAAAAATATATATATTATGCCAAATAATAACGCACATCACTAAATACCACAACATAAAATACCATGATTTATATTTGTGTCAGTAACGGTATTTAATACTAGATTGTGAGTCCAGTTGTTGAGTCAAATACTGTGTATGTGTTATGAGGGTGGGCTCATTTCCTTTTGGAGGGGTGGCCACAGGGGGGACCAAGCTCAGTCAGTGTTACAGGGGCACTGCCCCCTGTTGGCCCCTGCCTAGCACCGCCCATGAAAATCTCCAATATTGTGCTCTTTCTTTTATTTTCTTCTTGGAGGTCCTCCTGCAGTAACCCATGATGGCCCCGCAGCCCACATTTTGGGAAATACTGGCCTATACACTTCTGGAATAAAACTAATGAAAAATAGCCTACAAATGGTAGAGAAAAATACAACTTTAGGATAAGCCTATGTGTACATAGCTCATAGTTTTATAAAGAGTTCATTTTTGTAGCAATGTAAAATCTTAACTAGGCCTACTCTGGCTTCCTAACTAGTATTTAGCTTTGTCAAAACATGCAATGGAGTGAAGGTAGGCTAGTCTATATTTCCTTAGGCTATGTGATGTGGAGAAATTAAGGCATTTATAGGCCTACCTCACATAACATTTCTATTTGAAAATCAGGCTTCTAAATGCAGCAGAGACTCTACGATTAAACCTTCAGCCCTTTCATTCAATAATAAAGAACAAATAGGCAAAATGTTCTGCTGACTCAGAGAGAAGGCTGAGTCAACCGGCTGATGATATTTTTAAAAGTGACAGGATGTGAAGGCCAGTTCTGAGCGGAACCAGGGGGCGAATATCTGCCCCCAGGTTCCGCTATTTTAAGAAAAGACTTGGCGAATTGTGAACGTCCGCTGACGTTAGAGCACGATAAATGATACTAGTGTAACTTTTAGCTGGACTTGACGTGTGGCTCAATGGGAGTACTGCACCTTTAAAAACAATCTGTTCCCTGTTTGCAGACACACATGACGACCGTCCGGTGGCCACGTTACGGCTCCGTGCTTTAATGGTTATCCTTCACCATTTCACTTTTGCATTTCCAACTCCGTTTCAGACACTTCAGCTTCTTTGAAAGGAGTTTCTCTTTTCCCGGCAGACGTGCGGATGATTTAAGTTTTGAATGAAGTTTCCCCGCTGGGGCTGTAAGCGGGAGGAGGGGGCAGTGTGCGGGGTCGTCCAGGCTATCGGATCTGAGATCTGCTCACTTTTCTGAGCAGACGGACGGCTGGGCGGACCGGCTCTATCACACAGGAGGACGCAGACTTTTCCAAACTTTTCAACTTCTTTTCACCGGACGGGAAAAGTTTTGGAGTTAAAACAAAGTTTCGCTCCGGGACTGGACCTCTCTACTTCAACTTCAAACAAAAATAAAAAAGCACTCTGGAAATATAGCTCTCACAGACCCGTTCTGCTTTACCATTTAAATACGAGGACTTGTAACTTTTTTCTGTATTGAAGCAGGGCGGACAAAGTATCTTCAAAAATGGATAAATATGAGGATTTGGGACTGGAGGCGAGTAAGTTCATCGAGGACTTAAACATGTATGAAGCATCCAGAGATGGTTTATTTCGCACCAGGAGGGACGCAGGAAACAACCCAGACTTTGAGGAGACACGGAAAGTGTTTGCTTCTAAAATGACAAAAATACACATGCAGAAGCACCAAGAGGAGATGGCAAAAAACACCCAGGCTATTAAAATGAACGGGGGCCACAACAGCAACTATTATACCAAAGACAGACCTCCTCTCAGCAGTCACAGACAGCCGGGGGAAGCTGCAGCGAAGCCCCCGATACTCTCTGGCCCTGTGCCAGGGACCACGGCTGGGACTCAGTACGCACAGTTTGACGGTCAGAAACACTTCACAGGCATTCAGTCTGAACTTCAAGCCAGCAGGGCGTTTGGCTACGGAAACAATTACGATAATAAGGAGCGCTTAGAGCCACATTCATACCAGAACAACAGTCCTACTCCGAGCAGCCCTGGAAGCCCTTCTCATCACCTTTCTCCAACTTTGTCTGGGAGCAGCGTTTTAGCTCAGCAGCAGCCCCAACGACTGCCTGCACCCACCTCCACCAACAGCCTGCCACTTCAGCAGAATCAGGCTGCCACTCAGCCTCCAAGCAGGAGTCCATACTCCTCTGCTGGTCCAGCCAGAGGGTGGTCTGAAGAGACCTCTGGCTCTGCTAAACCAGACCTCATCCCTGCCCTGCCTCTGAGCGCCTTCACTGGAGGAGCTGACTTCAACAGGCAGCATGAGCCCTCCACACAGTCTGCTCCGTACCACACACCGACTCCCCAAGCTGCCAGAACCTCCACCAGCCAAAATGGCCCCGTTTCAAATCCCTTGCTCCTGCCTGTTACTTCTGAAACACCTCAACCAAAGGCGCATGTGACATCTCCTGCCTTGATCCCTGGAAATGTCTCCAAAAGCTGTAGCAAAGTTCAAGGTCAGAACCAAGTGCCCAGCTTTGGACAGGCCACCAGTGCTACAGCTGAAATCCTGTGCCCCCTTAAGCCTATCCAATTATCTTCCCAGTCTCTCCTTTCGCAGCCCCCGGAACAAGGGCCTTCAGCAGCTGAAATCAAACTAGAAGCACTCACCAAGCGACTGGAGAAGGAGATGGATACCCAACCAAAGGCAGACTATTTTGGTAAGAAAGTTTAGACTAGCCAGCACCAACAAAAGGTTTGTTAAGCCACTGGTGCTATCTGTAAAACCTATTGACCAGCAGAATGCCCACATCAGTCAGATAATAAATCCTCTTTTTGATTTCATTATACACATGTTAACATCATCACACTTAGTCTGCTTTGGTGTTCCCCTTCCACACAGGCACACACTTCTTGTTGCTTGTGTGACTTAGATAAGAGCCTCAAACTGTTGGTCTTGTGTCTTTTTGAAGGCATTCTTGATGTCCGTCAAATAACTGAATTTATTATTCAGACACTGTAGGAGGCCGCCGTCTTTCTGCTGTGGAATGCAGACGGAATAATATTCTAATTTGTTCAAGTCTTTTCTTAAATGACTCATTGTCTACCCCACTTGGCAGCTGAACTCTTCAGCAGTAAAAGATGGGGTGAGGCCAGAGAAAAAGAATTGTTTCCTCTTATCTCATCCTGGAGACTTAATGAATAACTAGAAAGAGCTTGACCACTTCTGCCCGGTCAGATCTCTGATATGCGATTGTTTTAAAGCTCCCATGTTGAGCTTGTGAACCTTAAGTGGCAATTGTTGCTCTCCATATGACGTCACTCATTCAGCAGACGTGTGTTTGCGAATTTCTCAAGATTTTTTTTTTTTGTGACCAGGCCTTACAGGCTTGTGCATGTGATGAGTGAATGTACACAGGATGAGTGATGCTGAAAAAACAACATCTGGGAATGTTAGTTCTGTCATTTGGGCAGGCACATAAGAGGCAAGCAACCGTGGCAGTGATTTCATTTTTGATTTAGTCAAAGTAGTGTCGTCTTGGTGACCATCGCAATAGTTGAGTTATCCTGACAAGGCCTTCCTATGGTTACAGGCTGAGTAACAGAGGTAGGCAGGGATGTTGAAGAATGTCCACAATCAGCAGAATTCACTGGTTTCCCTTCTCCATATCACTGCCCGCAGCACTTCAGCTGCAATATCTGGACAGTTGGAGAGTGATCAGGAAATTGATGCTTTATTGAAAAAAAAAAGAAATGCTTCGCTGCATTAGCTTAGAAACTGTTATCACAAACGCAGAAGAAAGTAAGGAGATGAGATGTATTGAAAGTTGTGTTAGTTGTGTTTTTGTTAGTTGTATTCTCAGACAGGTCATTCAAAAAGGCATTGAGAGATAGAGTGTGAGATGGATGTTAAAAACCACTAAGCACCCACACACACATACAACCCACCCTTGCCTACCCAACCTAAGGAATTTCCTGTTGGAATGTCACGATGGTAATTCACAGCCCCCTAATGTGCTTGTGTTGGAGTGTAAGGGAAGATGTTCTGGTATATGTCATGGTCACGATATGGCTCATAAATAGCACAGTTATGTGAATGTTATGAGTGTGTGGCAGAGCACGGTCAGTGTGCAATCAGAAGAAGTGTAAGTTCAAGTTTATGTCCTTTTTTTTTTTTTACACACACACATTCCCTTTCCCACAGAGCCCACACACATTGCTACTGTATGGAGTTTCCCCACTAGACCGTGGCTCATCCTCTGAGTCATGCTTTCATGCCAGGCAAAAAAAACTTGTGTGGACTTGGACTAGTTTTTCAAAAGACATACGTTTCATCATCAAACACCTTCATAGTTGAAAAGGAAAATGTATGCAGACTTCATATTTGTAGATGGGTGTTTGTAAGATTCTCAGGCTAAAGCTCATGTTTCTATGAGTCAGGGCTGAATATAATGCACTTCAATCCAACTGTACACAGAGTGCAGATTGGCAAAACTGCAGCTGGAGGATCTGGGAAAATGAGTCCCGTGCCAAACTACTACACCAGGGGACTCTGAGGAATGTCTGAAGGAAGAGAGAGAGGAATTTTACTAATGAGGTCTTAGGATATAGGGGTGGGGGGGGAGTCCCAGATAAGTTTGAGGTGCCCGTGGTGCAGCTGAATGGAAGAGTTGACAAACAGAGAGATTTAGGGACAAGTTCTAGATGCTTCTTTGTCCTTGGCCACTGGAGTTAGAGGGGATGTGAGATTTATAGACAAGGTTAACCCAAAGGGAGGAAGAAGTGAGAAATCACAGTGTTCCACCTCCCCTCTTTTTGACTTTTACACAAACTATCACACACATTGAGTGGAGTGTTTAGTGTCGTGTAAAGACGGAGGATTAATTTATCCCATCTGGCTGTAGAGTGGAAAGCTTCATTTTCACTTTTCCCAGGGATTCTTGGCTTCTGCTCCGGCAATCTGTGTGTGTGTTTGTGTGTGTGTGTGTGTTGTCTCTATATAGGACCTGTGGTATTTGAATGAGTTCATTATGCTATGTCACTTCTGGGTGTGGTATTAATGCCCCTATTGATAGAAGTTTAGAAAACGAAGCCATATGAAACACAACATTTTATTGTACAAAACGCTGATTTTCCGACTTTCAGTTACTTCAAGTCAAATGTGGAATGGGTTATACAACTAAGTCTGATTTTTAACAAGCCGTTTATCTTTCATTGCAGTCTTGAACAACATAAATGTGGATACTGGTGTTCTATCATAATGATTACATCAAAAAAGTAGTTGCCAAGTGAGCTGAGGGGTCAAAACAGTTTAATTATTTAGCTAAAACAAACAGAAAACTGTTGCAAATGGTAAACTTCAAGTAATGGATGAAGTGGTAAAATAGCTAGGTAACTGGTTTGAACACTTAACTAACAACCAAAATGCAAACAGATAAAAATACAGTCAGCTTAGAGTCAAGTATAAACAAGTATTGTAAAGCAAAATGGACATGTTTCAGATATTCAGTGAAAATAAATGGCTGAACAGTGTCAAATAGTAAAAGATAAAACAAGTTACATAGTTAACCATAATAGGTTACCATTTAAGCTTTTTTGACAGTGAAAGAAGTGTTCATCAAACCTTTGCTTTAGGAGACACAATGCAACATTGAAATATATTTAAAGTCAAGGTTGTATCATGTTGCGTCATGTGTATTAATAGATGAACCTGAACCTTGTGACTAACTGAAGTAGGGATAACACTCAGTCGCTGCTACAATGTGCGGCAGTGGCATGTCAGGCAGGCAGCAGCAATCTACTGGGAGTTTTGACAGCTGGGAAAGGTGAGGGAGAGCAGGAGGGTTAAGGTTTGGCTGCATGTTTTGATTCCCCTCCCCCCCCTACTTCAAGCAAGGGTTCGGTCCCCTGAATAATCACACTGTTTTGGAACATGGGACTCGGGCCAAAAGCAGATTTGTAGTGGCGAGAAAGGTAACTCTAAAAGAGGGGTCCACAATTGAAAAAGGTAAAGCAGAAAATAGACATGATTACATTTTTGCTTTCATGGGGGAGAACACATCCTATGTATAAAACATGAAAGAAAAATTCCCTTGCTCAGTGTCAGCTCTCTGTTTTTTGTGAAGTATTTATCTTTGCTGTATGTTAATTGAATTGGTTATGGTCAACGTTTACCCAAAAGCAGTAAATGCCATTTAATAGGTTGTCACATATTTGTTTGTTGGGCGCATGGCGTGTTTTCATGTAAACAAACCAGCTTACATAAGAGCTACATTCTTCTGTTTTCTAATTATATTCCTCCTTTATCTCTAAATCTTTTCTCCAGCTGTTGGGACCCCTGACGATGTGCCCTCAGTAATGGAATTAGGAGACACACTAGCTGAAGTATATATAGCCCCGTCATATATTGTGTTAGTGAGAGTCTGTGAAAGAAGTGAAACATTTGTTAAACACAACAGAGTGTTTTTTGGAGGAGGTGGCCTCGTGATGTGTGTTGGATACAGTGGAAACAGACGTTTCTTTGTCAGTGTTCGAAGAGGTCAGTGGGCTGGGCTGGGCTGGGGTGGGCTCTATTTCTCTGTCTTATGGGATTATTTCTCTAAAAATATACAGACGCAAATATCCTCACGCACAAGCACACGTATCCTAACTCTAAAGGAGAAGCTTGGGGTACGGCTTTCATCTTCTCTGTTAGCTTTACTTTACCTTAATCCTTCGTGATTGGATGCTTGTATCATGCCGTAACTGATTGATTTAGCAGCTAGCTGACTGCCCATTAGGATCAGCAGTGATAGGGGATGTCACTTGTCACTGCCTATATGTTACTTGTCATATTTCGTCCCGTCATACAGAGCATGCTCAGAGGAGGGGAGACGGAGACTGGCAGGATCAAAGATAATATTTTCACAACACAAGGTCTTTTGGAAAGTAGTGTTGCATCCTTAGAAGCTCTACATCATGGAAATGTGTTATGTGTTGATCACATGGACAACCCGTGTTGTTCATGAGCTGTCCAAAGTAGAAAGAGCGATTATGTAACATCAGCCTGCCCGCTCTAATGTGAAGGGCAGAGCTGTTATTCTTCACTCAGCTCGCAGGAAAGGAAACCTGCTCTCTTCAGTTTTTTCTTTTTGTTGGCGTTTTCATTTTTCATATTTTTCAAATAAAGTTTGCTTGGATGATGGTTGGACTGATAAAAAGAAAACTCCGGTGTCTTGATATTAAACCACATGGACTGTGTGGACTGTGGTGATTTTTATCAAAGGCTAAATGAACAGACTTCTTAGTCTCTGAGCCAAGTCAAATAAGCAAATAGAGATATATTTCCTCTTCGATGATCCAGCACGATAACTAGCTTCCTGACCTTTACGAGGGATATATTTCCTCTGCTTCCATTGTTTGTGTCTGGTTTAATCTGGATCATAGCTCTCACAACTCTTAAATCCCCTTTATCTTAATTCGGCAGTGTCTACATTTTTTGATTGAGTGACTTCATTGTGTGTTTTTCTGTGACTTCTCACTCTGTCATGTGCTGTACATGTGGTTCCAGGAGTCTGTGTGAAGTGCAACAAGTCGGTGTATGGAGCCAGCCAGGCCTGCCAGGCTATGGGTAGCCTCTACCATGACTCTTGCTTCACCTGCAGCGCATGTAGTAAGTACAACCAAATAAACTGCACCACGCCTTTCCCAAAACTTCAACTCCCATCTGAACACTTTCACCTTCTCTCCTTCGTCGCTTCACTTTTAAAGCTCATCATGTCACCTCCAGACTAATTGGTTCCGGAGACCCGTTTCACTTGCATTAAAAGTGGTACCTTTCTCTTCAGTCTTTCACTGGCCCGAGCAAAAACACACAATTATTTAGGGATTGCTGTCGTATACGGCAAGTGTTTGGTTTCTGGGTGTGCCAGTCACTCCTACAGCCCACACAAAGACACACAGAGCAAGACTTTTTATAGAGCTGGTTCATCTACCAGTCCAAAAATTGAATCTAGGTATACACTTGTGGGGTACTGTGCAGACCTTGAGAGTAAAATGTGTTAACTTCTTTTAAGCCAAACTTTAATCTTTAGAGAGGCTGGGATTGTAGGCATCAACGAGTACAATGTGGCAGTTATACACAAGCACGAGTTGTAGCACCTTGTACTGGTTAGCTGCAAGGCTCCTTTGTATACAAGTGCTGCACTACAGAAACAAAAACAAAGACATTCAAGTTCTTTGTTTTGTCCTTTGGGTTTTTATAACCTGAGGCAGATTTAGTTTAAACTTTTAAGACAGCAAAAGCTCCATGACCTCGTTGTGTTGGAACATCCACCCTTTAAGTCCAGTGAGATGTTTAAGTAAAAGATGATGTCAAAGGAAGTTTCTGAGCGGGATCTGCTGATGTGTTCCGTCAATGTGATCTAAATAATCAAGGAGCTTGTTTTTTCGGCTCTCTTCATTCAGCAGCTGCCCCTTGCCTTGTTTTGCTTATAATTTGTCAGTATAGACAGTGTACCTGACCAGTGAAGTCGAGGTTCACCAGCCTGGCTGCATTCTTCAATCTATGTGTGGCCTGAAGTGTGACCTGGCTCTCAACCAATTAAATTCTCTGTTCCAATTATCTGACGCCTGGTATGTGGAGTATTTGTGACCTCTACTCGGGGCTATTGTTCTGCTGCACCTTTGACCTTGCCGGTTGCACCTTTAAATGTATTATCAACATCTCAGTGTTTTCTTTTACCCTCCTCTCGTGTGTTTATACATGTGTTGTAGCACACAGAGATGAAGAAGAGGATATTGTGGCTCAGAGTGAGGCTGATGTCTGAAGTGTGTGTGTGTGTGTGTGTGTGTGTGTGTGTGTGTGTGTGTGTGTGTGTGTGTGTGTGTGTGTGTGTGTGTGTGTGTGTGTGTGTGTGTGTGTGTGTGTGTGTGTGTGTGTGTGTGTGTGTGTGTGTGTGTGTGTGTGTGTGTGTGTGTGTGTGTGTGTGTGTGTGTGTGTGTGTGTGTAGGGGGGTGCAGAGAAGAGTTTACACACTACATACCTCTCATAGCCTGCTCTATGTGAGGGCATGAAGGTTGTGCTCGCTGTGAGTGGCCCCAGGGAAAAGCATCTCAGTTGGGGAGGAATGCAGGCATAGGGGCCCCTCTGTAGGTCCGGCTCCAGGAGGACACTGGGGGCTGTTATGTCAGCTGGACGCAACAAGATGGAAGTACAGTGCGAGACAGGGCGAGCATTCAGAGGGAGCACTACACCTTCACATGCAGCCAGCGTTCAGGGGGCTACACATGCATTTATATACATGCATCTATGCCATTGAACACAGGATGCAGTCAAACATACATTGCCTTAAAATGACATATGGTTCCTCATCGCAGAATCTTTATGTATTGACAACTGTCACGCTTCCATAAGTCTTTGTGACTGTGAACTTCCTCCGATGCCCTCAGTCCATCCGCTATCCCCAAGATGACTGAGAGACAGGAGGACATTCCTGGAGGCTGAGAGTCAGAGGATTCAGTTCTTTGCTGCAGGGGAGGGCTTTCCTCTAGGCTAACATTGCATGTTTACAAACATTTAAAAGTCAAAACCTTTTACAGTTTTTTATCAGGGTAATTGGTTTCACAGTAGCCAACTCAATATTAACTGGAAACCTCTTTAAAAGTTGGAAGATAAATACATCGATTTCCTCTTTGGTTATTAGATTCTCCTCTATTTTTCATGTTTATATTTATGTAAAATGAAATGAATGTTCCCTCCTGCTGCTCACGTTTATGGTCCCTCTGTTGGGCAGAATGTATGATACCTTTGAGTGAGTTTGGAAGGAACAGGGACACATATTGAACGCTTTGGTAATTATAATATCTGTTTCCTCACTGAGTGTGACCACTAAAACAAACAATTTGCCTAAAGTCACACCTCCCATTGCCACTGATTACTTGTGTTGATTTAAGAGTCTTTTCAAATAAACCAGCACCCCACAAGGTTTATATACTGAACAGTATACCACTATAGTATTAGGATGATTGAGTCATCACGAGAGAAAAGAAGCTGTTGTGGAGTGATGCCACCAGCTCAGTTCGTGTAGCTAGGTTTCCCAGCAGCTTCCCAGCAGGTTGCAGTACTCAATGAACAGGGGCAAACTTTCAGCAGCACTGTATTGCATTCATTGGGTCTGCAGACAGGTCAGCTGACAGTCAGCAGGGTTTGGACAAAATAAACAATATAATTGGTCCAAAATCAAATGGTATGTTAACACATGGTGGGTGATTGTTAGGAGCTTGACCAAATGAGACTCAGAAATTTACAGGAATCAGACTTTTTGTAAATGCAGTGCAATTTTTATACATCTTTGGCGGGGCAGGCACTTTTTTTTTTTTTTAGGTGAGAACGAATCCCAGACTAAAAAGGTTTTTAATATGAAAACGGTCTTAATAAGATGCTGACATGTCTTACTACTGTAATTTACTCAATGTAAGAAATTGGGTTGAGGCTCCATGAAGAAGTCATGTCCTCCTCATTGTGAAATTCTTCTTTTCTGAATGGAGTGCAATCAGGTAATTCATAGGATGTTTAATTAGAAAGTGGTGTTGTGTTTTGCTCTGTCCCTCAGGTGTTTAACATTGTTATGAAATCGCAAAGGTAACAGTTCTTCCTGGTGCTTTTCGAACTGTAGGCCCTGACTCCTGACTTTAATTAAGCTCTTATCTCTCTGCAAAGCTCAGAGCATTCCTTCTATGACTAGCTGGGGGGAAAAAAGACGGAAACGTGAAGAGGAGGAATGGCCCATATCTCACTTTCATCCCCGTCATTCCTCTCTTCATCCTTTGGAGACACAATTCCAACTCTGTCTGTCAGTAATTACTGACACACCTCGGCCTGATGGGATGGACATGCCTCCTTTTAAGTTAGTTATTGTGCAGGCTATTCTGGCTGCATGAACATTTTATCCTATTAAAGTAAGATAATGTCATTTTAGATAACTTGTTCCCGAGAATTTCTCATGACATTGATGTAAAAACATGAATCATAAGGGTTTCAATTGAATTTACTTTGAAAGAGAGAGGAAATGTGCAGAGGAGAGAGTGGGTGTGGACGTGCAACGGTTGGATCCGAAACCCACCGCCGCTGTGAAGAGGACTATAGCCTCTGTACGTAGGGCGTGCGATGGAATCTCTAGGCCATCCAGTGCCCCAATATATTTCTTCTTCTTTTTTTTTTTAAAGTGGGAAAAAAATACAAGTATTGGTTGCCTGATGCATGTTTACCCTATCTTTAAGATGATGATTGATTATTGGATGGATATCTAAACCCTCTAATATGTAATTCCAGGAACTAAGAGCGATAATGTAGCTTTCTTTGAACATTCCAAATGAAATAGCCTCTTTCTGTCCCTTGTATGGCTAGAAATGTTGTTTTCATGTATTTTTTTAGATTGATTGAAGTGGTGGGGATGTGAACTATTGCCTTTACAAATAGAGTTGAAAGTAGCAGAGCAGCATTGCCCACAATAACAATAATATCCCGATGTAGCTATTCTGTGAGAATTGATATAATCAAAACAATCAAATAATTAAACGTCAAGATATCTGATGAAATGAAGAATACAAAATGCACCTTAAAAAAAGTCACTTACAGGATTAATGTTTGTATTCTCTGTCATTTGGGTTCGGTTTCACGTCTTATCATGCTTTATCCTTTAACTTCTTCTCACGCTGTCCAAAATGATCCCCTTCTTTTCTTCTTCTATTATCCTGCTGACAGTTACCCCTAACTCTAATCCTAGCTTGACACTTTGAGATGAATACCAGGAAAATTTGTTTTTAAGGGGTGATTTTGTTTTTCCTAATTAAAAGATCAACATTTGACACCAGTGAATTGATAACTGTATCTTACAAGTCAGGATCCCTGTGTATTGTTGTAGTATCCATATTTTGTACCAACCCTATATATATATATATATATATATACACACACACACACACACACACACACACACACACACACACACACACACACAGGTAGTTATAATATATTTATATTTTTTCCAATGCTGGCTAGATGTTGCCAAGTTGTCTATGTTCTCTTCTACATCTGCATTTCTGCCCCATCTTGAAATTGAAACTGTGCAATTCCTTGTGGCTAAATGACCGTGCGAGACTATCTGGATAAAGTAATCAGGTAAACAGAGTGTGAGAGGCATCGGGGGGGAGATAAAGAAAGCTCCTGTTCACTGAGGTTAACCCCTCCCTCACCTTCTCTCTTAGAAAATGTGAGGAATGTCCCCACTTCCTGTGGGACTGGGACAGGAATAGCAATGTGAAGTGAGCAGAGAGAGGTTTTTGCTTGTTGTTAGTGTTCATGCTTGCGTGAGCGTGTGTGTGTGTGTGTGTGTGTGTGTGCTGCTAAAAGACACCAGATCCAGACCATAGAACAGTTAAAGCACACAGACAGACAGGAAGCAGACACAGCATGTGGAAAGACCGTTTAAAGGAACAAAGGAAAACAATAGCAGGTCGTTGGAGGTCTTGGCGTGATGTTGCCATAAAATCCAGCCGAGTGTTTAATCTGTTGCACCTGTCTATTCAAATGATTTGGTCAGCATTTTCCCCACACTGGTTTGATCCAGATGTGTTGCGTGTCCTATTGCAGCCTGATCTTTGTCTCTGCTATATTATATTAAGAAACCATCACACCATAGATCCATTTCTTTGATTGATCTGCCTGGGATTCAGCAGGATATAATGAATATTGCAAGAGGGTCCATTACCTTCAAATGGGTATAATTAATCACTACGGTCTTTATGCGTTAGTGCTGTAACTAGTTTCTGGCTTTACAAGATTTTCCACAATTTAAACACCCAATCATTGACCTACCTTTTCTCTCCTTCACTTTCATCCACTTATTGTGAATCAATAACTATATGTAAAAAAAAAAACGTCTCCCGAGTGATGATTCAAATGAATGTTTCTGTTTCTGTAGGTCGAAGGCTGAGAGGGAAAGCATTCTACTATGTGGGAGGGAAGGTTTTCTGTGAAGAGGACTTTCTGGTAAGCAGTCAATACTGAATCAATGTATCGAATGTTAACTGATGTGTGACCTTGTGGCCCAGTTTGGAGCATCAAATGCTGCTAATTCATATCCGTTTTCTCCCTTGGGTGGGACTGGAAGAAGGTCAGTAACTGGAGAAACTGCTTTGCTGTGATTTACAGGGTGGAGGGCAGCAGGGCCATTCACTTTTAACAATCAATCAATCAATCAATCATCTATGTTTGTAAAGCGCCAATTCATAACAAATGTAATCTCAAGACACTTTTCAAAGAGCAGGCAAAATTAATCTTTCTTATATTTATTTACAAAGAGCCAACATTAATCCATCATGAGCACTAAGCAACATTTAGCAAAGTTACATTGAAAGGAAAAAAACTGCCTTTAAGAGGAAGAAACCACGAGCAGAACCATGTTGACCAGCTGTCTGCTGAAACTGTGTAGGGCTTGGAAAGTGGTATAGAAGGATAAAGACAAACAGAGCAACAACAAACGCAACAATCAATAGGATGGATTTTTTAGCTACAATGTCAGTAATAATGGTAAAAGTATGTGTAGCATTACAGCTAAGAATGATAATAGACTGATCAACCCTTAGTATGCTTCATTCTTGGTTGTGGCTTTAACAAAATGTGTTCATATTTTCTGTTTTTGTTATTCCTAACTCATCTTTGTATCAATTCATCCATCTCTCTGTGTGCATATTTACCCCCCCAGAACCACTGTCTGTATAAACCTGAGCTAAATGCCTCTCCACAAAGCTCTTAGTTGCTCAATTGAAATTCATACTGAAATGTATTTGCTGCAGCTCTCCTCTCTCTCTATGCGCTGCTAATTGTCTGCTCTTCTGCCAGGCCTGAAAGTGCGGCTTCTCCTCAGCGACACTGTTCCTACATAATAACACATAATAATGCTGAGCTGACAGATTTAAATATTGCATCAGTTCAATGCCAATCTCCATCACACTCACTTTACAGACGAATGTAATCAGTAGTCCACACACCTAACTCCCTAATGGTGCTGACTGTTGGGATTTTTCTAAATAACAGACTGTTAAGAGGCTGCTTTCAGAGAAGGAAAGCAGTGATTTCTGGCTGTTTTAAGGAGGGGGTTTTAGTATAACTACGTATTCTAAACACTGAGGCTACTTTGAAATATGACATGGAGACACTGTGGACTTTCTCAGGGCTCAGTCCGAATCATAAAGTCGGAGAACTCAGTCATCTGTTAAATAACCAAATTCCAATGACATCACTTTTGTCTGTGTCTGTTAAAGTACTCCGGTTTCCAGCAGTCTGCAGACAAGTGCAACGCATGTGGACATCTGATCATGGACATGGTGAGTGTGTGTTGCTCCTCTGAAGTTGTGTGTTCTTTATGGGGGTTTTGTGTGTGTGTGTGTGTGTGTGTGTGTGTGTGTGTGTGTGTGCGCGTGTGTGTGTGTGTGTGTGTGTGTGTGTGTGTGTGTGTCGGTCTGAGGTGATCTCAGCAGAACATAAGAGTTACTTCACCCCAAAATGAGCTCTTTGTGGGCACATCTGGATAAAGACTCATGAGGAAGCATTGAATCTCCTTATGCATCCCTCTCTCACACACATACACACACACACACACACACACACACACACACACACACACACACACACACACACACACACACTCATACAAAGCATATGACCAAGACAGGAAGTGTTTCAGCATACAAAAGACCTTTTGTTAAGTCTACATACCTTCCTATCTTAACAGGCTGCAGTTACAGATTCTATAGAAACCTGTTACACTCTGTTTAAGTGGCCTCATCTTGAATTTGTCAAGAGAAGATCTAGTATGTTAAGTAAATCCCAGCATTTTCTTTAAGCTTAATTTGATTGATGGTATTTTTTGTTATATATCATGCTGAGTACTCCAAGGGTTTATTCTTAGCTTTGTCCTATTCTTAGCTGCTGTTAAGACTCAGTATACCCTCAGGGATCATGAAATATGAATCTAATCTAAAGGCAAGCAAAGATTTTTTAAGAGCAGTGACTGTTTCACATTATTGGATACAGATAGATAGGAAGTTTGAAATAGCAGAAGCAGAATGGAGTATTGATGTCATGATTTTCTTCACCCACCACTCTCTTTATAGATCCTGCAGGCCCTCGGGAAGTCGTACCACCCCGGCTGTTTCCGCTGTGTCATCTGTAATGAGAGCCTTGACGGAGTGCCCTTCACAGTGGACACTGAAAATAAGATCTACTGTCTTAAAGACTACCACAGGTGAGCATCACATGCTGCTCAGTGTCTCAAAGAGACAGAAGCACATGAGCTGGGTTTATCTGTTTTGAATTTGTTAAGCATGACAAGGGGAAAAAATTGTCCAGGTTTTATATTCCCCAGTGCCCCTAACTTCCCCTCGTATATGGTTTAGAAGGGTCGCCTGAGTTTCCCTCTGCCACGTGTGATGGACACATGAGAAGTGTAGTCAGGGAGTAGGGGAGAGAGGAGGAGGTGGAGGGGGAAAGATCCCCTTCCAGTACGAGGTGTGAAGAGCTGCGTGCGGCCATGCCAACTCTCAGCCAAAGTGAACAGTAACCTGCCCTTCCAGGACAGCCCTTAATGTCTGAGTGAACAATTAAACACACGTGTGCCAGAAAAAAAGGTTAAAAACCATGGCACCTGTTGTACCTCAAGAGTTCCAGCCTTTCTTCTGCCTGCTGGTGTACAGCTTGTTCAGCAAAGCCATGCACATGGCCAATGGCTGTCTGGGAGCTTTCACGTGTTTTCCACACTGATTAAATCAGACAAACCTCGTTGTGTTTGCAGTAAGTTTTTTTTTTTTTTCTTTAACCACAGTCATGACCATCCACACTGAGTGCCCCTTTGTTTTTCCCTCCAACCTCCAGGTGCAATCCATGTGTGTGGAAATAAAGAATTCTTCTTGTTTTTCTAATTTTTTGGGGGTGGATTTTTTTAGGAATCATGTGAGTGAGGGGAAGCCAGCACATCTGCAAACCTGGCATCTCATAGACAAATCAGAGCGTAGTGAAAGTCAGGAGGGAGAGAGGAGGAGGGACTGCAGGTTTAAAAGTCATGAGATGAACATCAAGAATAAACTGCAACCTTTGTAGTCTTTGAAAATAGTGAATTTGATCTCAGGTTGCTTATTACATAAAGTCCTGTTTCTTCATGTGTCTCACTACTACAGGGTCCTGGCCCCTAAATGTGCAGCCTGTAACCAGCCCATCCTGCCTTCAGAGGTAAGCTAACAATCACAAGATATTTTAACATGTTGATGTTTGGATAAAACTGTGGTCATTCAATCAATTCATTAGTATTTATCCAGCACAAAATCATCAAATAAATCTCGAGCTGGTCTAGGAGTGTACCATGTGTAACATTATATAAGAAGACCCAGCAGTAATCCATCATAAGAGAGCACCTGGCAGCAGTGGCACAAAAATCTTTCTTTTGACAGGCAGAAACCTCGAGCAGAACCAGACCCGTAGTGGACGGCCGTCTGCCACGACTGGCTAGGCAGAGGAAGAGAGACAGAATTAGAGAGGGAGATAGAGTGGACAGACAGTAACAAAAGTTAATAGAGACTTATAGTAACAATGCCTATAATAGTACCATGCTAATAGTTATTTGAGGCAGAACCCTCATTTATAAAGCCCTGAGGTACAGACAGCAACAGAACAGATTCAAATAAAGCTATCAAGGAAAGCTAGAGGGGCAGCTATAAGAGAAAACATTAATCAAGCAGAAATACTCATAATAGAAAGAGGTGAAAGGGCAAGAGTTTGTATAATAAAAATAGGAATATAACTAATAATACCTGATGTGATAGTAGTTTAATTTTAGTCATATTGTCAACCTGTATGTACGTATATATATATATATATATATATATGTGTGGTATAATTAGTTTGATAACATGCCTGGCAGTGCAGTTCTCATGTCATGTTAAAGCATGACTAATTGTTGTTTTCTTTCATTATGACTTGAACATATCACGTCTTTAATAGTGAGCTGATCGTAGAGAGATGACAGGAACTCATTTGAGAGAGGAGGATGGCATGAGACAGAAAGGGCTTGAGCCTGACTTGAACCACAGACGTCCTGCCAGCACAGCCTCAAACGCTCCACTTCTCAGTCTGTATGTGACTGTGATTACTAGAATATTGAGTTACATACCAGTATCGACTATAAATACACCGGATGGTTGCTGTTGACAAAGACATGAATGTTTGGTAGACCATTGTCAGGTTTATAAAGTTCTCTGCATAATGCCAATGAAATGAACCCTGCTTGTGTATAACAATATTATCTGGAATTCATGGTTTATTTTTTTAACCTTACTCTGGATAATAATGTAACCCCTGTGAGTCAACAATGACTATTATTAGAGGCATATATGGTATCATTGTGGATCAGCTTTATGCCTTCATCATACCTCCAAGTTCCTCACTTTTACCTTTTGACCTTTAACCCCCAGGAGCTCAGCCTGTTATACATCTTCATCATCTTATGTTCACTCCGCAATGACCCAAACAAAGATCTTAGCTGTGCAAGTAGAAGATAATATAATACAGCAAATATGTCCCTCTAGGCTACAGGTGATGCCGGATACCTCTGGTCTGTGATTAGATATGTTGACAGGGAGGAGCAGATGGATAGTGTGGTGAAGAACAGGTCACACAAGAGACAGGACACGTTGGCAAAAACAAAGAAATGTCCAAAATTAGAGCTGACTCTCCTGGAATGTCCCCTGCCCTCCCCTTTTAGTAAGCGGTGCGCTTGGTATTTAGAGGAGAGGTAGTGTGTGTTAGTATGTGTGTGGATTTGAGTAGGGGGGCTCAGTCAGTCTTTTGCGTTTATGTAAGCTGCTGTATGAATGCCCTGGGGAGTTTCCTGTCATCCCGCTATAGAAGGGTTATAAAAGAAAAGCTCTTTTTCTGTCTCGGTGGACAAATAGCACACAATACAAACATACTGGCTGATATGAAGGATCTTGTACAGATTTATAAATGATTTCCTGTAAACGTTTCTCCTTCCTTTTGTATCCCAGAATGATAAGCAAAACAGACTCTGTTGAGAGGAACCTGAGAATGACTTCCTGTTTTTCACAGTCATACTATGCCTAAAGGGTTTATTGTCAACATCTGAAGCTCTAAGGTTGTAATGCAGAGGAGTAGTTCAGAAGTACAGAAAATTCATGCTAATAATAATCACAACATGAATAATCTTCCTCAGGGGTCTGATGAAACCATACGAGTTGTATCCATGGACAAAGACTATCATGTGGAATGCTATCACTGTGAGGTGGGTTAAACAAATCACACTTCTACCTTACCCAACTGAAAATAAAGCTTTGAATTGAGATCTGAATGTTTTGTGGCTCCAAGCCAGAGACACTCTGAATGGCTCATTAAGAGAAATCATTATGTGAAGATCCCAGATCTTAATTACAGTCTGGATGGTAATTACAAACTGCTTATGAGATCGGGTATGCAACATCTCATCATCCATATCTATCCCATCATTTTACTCAAGTTCTTCTGCTTTTTTTTCCCCCCTCCATACATTGATTGACAGTTCTTTTACGCCATGAAAATAAAAATCAGTGGGCTGTGAGGAGCAGCTCTCTGTTAAAGGACTGTTAAACTGTTTTGTGGCTGGTGTGTTTTTTAATTTATCTTTCAGGCAGTTCAATAAGAGCATCTTTATATCCGATTTGTCTCTGTAAACAGATTTCTTGTCTGAAAACAAAAACCAAAAGGGTGATGAAGGAATCATTTATGGATCTAATTGCTCTTTTCGGCATAGATATACATAGATTTTGATTTAACATGGAGGTCACAATTACATTAGTCTGACCAGATGCATTGTTTGAGTGTTTTAGAAGACGTACTAATTCTCAACACATGTCCACAGGAGGCTTTTAACAGATACAATAACAAGCTAAAAAAAAGACTCATTTAAATTTTTATGTTAATGCAAATGTGAGCCTGTTCTTATTGTTTCTTTTTACACACCTGGGGTAATTATGGTCATCCATTTTTTCAGTGGTTGGAATGGAAATAAGGCTAATTCAGGCCATAACTCAGACTGGTTATCCTCCTTACTTGAATCATACCTGTCTTTATAAGCCTCTGTGTTTTTCAGGAGTGTAAGATGGAGCTGAACGACGAGGAGGGTCACCGCTGCTACCCTCTAAATGGTCACCTCTTCTGCCACTCCTGCCATCTGAAGAACATAGAGCCTGGCTGCTCCTCTTCCACATCATCCTCCTCCTTCTGATCCCTGCTGTGTGTGGAGGGAGGGAGACACCTGGTGGATTTGTGGAGGAACTTCAATAGAGTGATTGACAGCAGGGGCAGACATTTTTACAATTCTTGTTGTAGAGGATTGGTTAATATGATAGATCAGATGTTGCCGTGCTTTTGTGTTTATTTTTACATTAATGTTAATGAAGTTTTCCATTATGCCTAGGTTTTCAATTAAGTTTTGTTATATACCAAAGCCCTTCTTTGAAAACATTGATTATTATGGCTGCAGACTTTGCAATAGTGTTGCCATGTCATTCTTTTCAAATGTCAAAAACACTTTAATTCATTTAGCAAATATTGTATAGTCAACTCATTGAACATACAGGGTACCTCCAACCTTATGTTCACATTTCTGCTTTGGAATTACAGTTCAAATTGATCCATAAAAGATCCGTCCAAAGCTTCTGATAGGGATTATAAATCCACTTCGGAAAGTGACACAAATCCCAGCTGCCTAATGTGTTTTTTGATTTGCAAGAGGAAAATAAAGGTCATATCACAGAATACAATAAGAAACATGAAATATACCACAAAATGTTCTGGATGCTGATGCTTATTGTGCATCCACATGAAATGATAAAAAGTTAGTGTATACTGTATTTTCCTGTGGGAAATATACACAAAAAATGGTTACAGATATTTTAATCATGAAGGTTGCTTTAACCATCCCTTAAAATCCCCTTTTTCCATGTATCATTTGAAAATTCCTGTATGCAATAAAATATAAAATACTTTTGCACAACCATTCCATTAAAAACAATGAACAGTGCCTTAATCCTGAAGGTTAACATGCTTTTGTGCTCTTAGGGCACAACATTTAAAACGTATCTTATGCAACATTGGAGAGCTGTAATTCAATCAACAGCCATTATTCTTCACATGCAGTTTGTTGTTGGCACTAAGAGTTAGACCTGAGAGCTCTCTATGCATCTATGAAGGGATTCATATTAGGCCTGTGGTTCTATGTATATTGTTACATTTACAAAGATTGTTTATTTTTTAAAAAGTAGATATATTATAGACCTGTACTCGTTCTTTTTTTCCAACTGAGCAAACAGTACTCATGTATGTGCAGTGTTAATTACACTTTTGATTGCTGACTTTGATATCTATATGTTATTCATGTGTTGGATTAGCCTAGTACTAAAGTTGCTTGTGTCAGCTGAGGTCAATTTTCATAGCTGACCCAAAGGTTAAGATGAAGAGCAGACATGCATTTGTGTCATATGATTAATGTAAAGTCAATATTTAATAAATTCATTTCAATTGGCTGAACTTTCATTTTGTTTTTCCTTTTTCCCCCCTTCCCCAAAAAATGTATTAAGAAAATTATAAAACATCTTGCTTTCAGTGTGGAACATGGTCCATAGCAATTGGTGTAGGCCTACTGGTTGTAGTTTCCATTGTCATGCTGTATTAGCCTACAGTCATAACGCACAGCCATATTTCCAGAGCAGCACTACAAGCACCCTTAGCTTTGTTGTCCTCTGCATTACCCTGTAGAGTGTGAAGGCTTGCTTTTTTAACATAAAATAAAAAATAACTCAATTTGCAGTCGTTTTGAAACTCTCAAAGGATGGTCTTTTTTGTCTGCTCACTAATATATGTGAAGATTGAATATCTGTTCAGATGTAGGCCTCCGTATGGTTTGTAGGTCCAAGCCCTGCCTCTGGAAGAACGGAAAAAAGGGGGAAATAAGCAACCCCATGAGAAAGTTTACCATACGTACCATGGTAAACTGTTAGACAGAACCCCATAGGCCCATTAATTACATGGTTTTCTGTTCAAATGGGTAATTGAGCATAACAGGAGTCGAACCATTAATCTTGTGGTTTTTTTAATGATATCGAAAATAAAACACTCGTTTTTTTGTTATCTTATCTTTCAGTGCTTCCTTGCTAAAGCCGTCGGTTGTCTGAGAGATGTTGGAGATGACAGTAACGCGATCAGCTGTCGTAGGATTTATTTGCGAGACCGAAAAGAAAGGGGAGGCTGTGGTTCAGCTCAACAAACATAGAACAAGCTAGACCAAAGTAGGAAGATAATTACTTTTTACAGAAAAGATACAGAGTACCTAAAATCATGATGTAAGTGATGGCTTGTTAAGCTGAAGCTGATTTTTGCTTCATCGTAAACTACGTTGTCCAAAAGAGAAAATGAAAAGGAACGAGCTAGCCAGGAGTCGAACCTAGAATCTTCTGATCCGTAGTCAGACGCGTTATCCATTGCGCCACTAGCCCGTATGAAGGATGCTCAGTCACGTTCTCAGTTTTAAGTTTTCTTAATTGTGGCTATTCGTGTATTTGCTTGAAACTCGTTGCTTTTTATTTTTATTTTTTTATTAATTCGTTGATTTGGCCTCCTTATAACTAACAATACGAAAACTAAACAAGATAATTTAATTATATATGAAGACATAATTTCCAGCAGTGCCCTTATACGCCAGCAGATGTCATGGTCAGACTTGAATAGCCACACAGGGACGAACTAAGCGACATCTGTCAACCAAATCTACTACTATACCTATAGATTGTGATTATGTAGGCTATATAATATCCCGTACGGAGCTATATATATATTGTTGCAATTCAATGTATTGTAAGGATTTAATTGACACCACCCTGTATTTTAACATTTGGAGGTGTTGCATTTGCAGATGTATAATTATGTGTGTGTGTTCTGTGTGAGAATGCCTAAAAGACATATTCATTGGGTGAGGAGAGTGTAGGTCAAACGATTATTCATTGTGCTTAGGGACTATTTTGTTTGTTTTCTTTAAAACTGTCTACTGTTTTTATTTGCTTTGTCTCTCAGGTCAAACAAAAACAGAATGTCATATTTGTCATATATGTGAAGTTTGTAACTTTTGTTCACCCCACATCCATCATCTCATACAACTCTTATTTTTTTTTAAAGAATTGTTCTTCCATATGTAGTTAAAAAAATGTTTAGACCAAAAGAGAGACAACAGGGGCGCTTCTGATATCCCTGAAACCACCAGTGCTCATGAAGGTAATACTCAACAAACAAAAACTACATTAAATGATCCTGGTCCAGGCACTCAGGACGGTTTGAAAAGTGTAAAAGGCCTTAAACATTTAAAATACACCAACACACATTGCTTACAACTCGTTCTGATCATAATGTGAATACTGTGTACACTATCGATATTTTCAATCAAATATCCAAACCCCTATGCAAATGATTTATAGCCTATAATGTTGGCATCATCAACAGTTGTAAGAAATGTTGAACAAGTTTAGTACCCAAAATCATATTCATTTTACAGGAAACAGGATAGAAATAATAATGTAGCCTTTCAATTTTGTAACAAAACCCATAGGAAAAACAACTCAGTGTAACAAATAAACAGGACAATGAGGAAAAAAAAGATCATAAATGTAATTTTCATCCAGTTTTAAAACCACATTTTTTACAAAAGACTTTTTAGATGTTTCTCTGAATGAAGGATTTTAGTCACCAGACTTCTGTATTCAGTTATCAGAGACAAAAGCTGGGCTTAGCATGAGCTTGGCTCCAGCCGCTGCCAAGCCAAGCAGTGTCTGGAAAAAGAAAAGAGATTTTTAATGTGAAACTGCTCTTCTCTTAATATTAAGTCCAGTTCTGGATGCCCCTGTGCTGTCCAGCTGAACAGGGCCTTAGATATGCATCTTTAATTTATCAATTCCAAACAATAAAGATAAGAATTTTCATTATTGTTTGCAATTACTAGATCACATTTAACAAATGAAATTGAAGTTAAATTCAATGATGACATGATATCATCGAACACAATTTACTGCATGTCCCGTCTGGAACAAAAAAGGAGTAAGCAAGGGGTGGGGAATGAGGGTTTGGGACCTGGACTGCTGTCACCTTCTTTTTCAAAGTTATTTTAGTGTGCCAACTAAGCCTTGTATTTATTAATTGACAATTAACACAACACATCAAATGAAATAACGTTAGTAAAACTAAGTTGTACCTTCTACTCTAGCCTGTTCTGTAAACCTATTTGATCAACTACATCTCTTCGGGTTGGGGGTGTTTTTTGAATAATCGTTTCTTATAGGCTATAATAGTTTTTAGCAGACAATTGTGTAAACAGGACATAAAGGTTATCTTTCCATCAGGAATAAACTGTATGTCTACTTTGTTTTAACATGAATATCCTTAATCGTGTTGTCAATTTTTATTATGGTATTTGTATCTAATGATGCTTGGAGCAGCCTTTTACATGGGTAATAGTATAACTGTTGTGTGGAAGGAATTCATTTATAACACAGTATATCTGTAACCTGGGCTCCCCATAAATCCAATTTCTGTAGAAATGTGTGAATTTAAAGCAACTCATTTTTACCCTGTTCACATTTTGAGCAGTTTTGCACACAACCAATAAAAGGCGCATTAAAGAGTTAAAGTGAAACATAAATTCATAGATTTGAAGATTGAAAAGAAAAATGCAGACATGTCTGTTTCAGTGTTACGTAATGCAAACATTACACTGCATGGTCTGAATCCCCCCCCCCCCCCCCTCCCAAAGCCCCGTTCATTCATTTGTGTGGATTGTTTTTATTACATTAGTTACAGCACATTAATTAAGGGTGTAAAACCCATGTCAATGGTAACAACTAAAATCACACCCAATGGCCTATCTATATTTTTTCCAGGGCCAGGCGGTGTGTGAATCGAGCGAACTCACAATCTTTACAAACCCGCCCATCTGGTTAACTCCCCCAGTGACGTCAGCAGAGTCCTCCCAATGCGGGGGCTGTGTAGATGGTTACTGGCTGCACCGTGGAAAAAAACGTGCATTCATACGATTCATACAGTCAGGGTGGTGTGTGTGTGTGTGTATGGGGTGTGTGTCGCTGACAAACAAACGGGATCAGCGCGCTGACACACATTGTTGTATTTTAACTTGCGTTCATCCGAGCTGCAGCGGACTAAAGGGACCTTCAACAGAAACATTACATACATGCATAAATGTGTGTGTTGTAGGATTTTCGAGGATTTTAAAGTGGAGTGTTGCAGCTTCTGTCACATTGGCACATTCAGACTGGGAGTGACTTCTGCCTGCTTGGCAGTGTTGCAGGTTTCCTAGGATGGTATAGGCTAATCCTCTTTTTTTTATTCACCAAAGGAATAATTGCTGAACTTTTTTTTCGTTCTCCATGGTGCTTGAAGGGTAAGCATAAAATAAAGGAGGTGTCAGTGCATTGTTTATTCTCTGAAATCCGCACCTTGTGGATGCCTGCATGTCTTTGTTTTTCAATACATTCCTTCCTCTTTCTGTGTACTAGTCAAGCTACAAAGCAAATGGTGCACACTTTGCTGCACAGCATTTAAACTCTGAGAAAAAAAAATGCAAGACTAGTGCATTTCCCCAGTGCAAGAATGATGTCATTGTGTGAGGCTGTTTGACAACAAAACCCTCCCCGGTGTGTTGTGCGTGTGTGTGTTCCCCCTCGTGTTAGCAGGGAGATGGACGGGATCGGGTACACCATGCAGAAGAAGGCTGCGGAGCTGGAGCGGCTGGCCGAGGTGCTCGTAACCGGGGAACAGCTCAGGTATGTCGGCGAGTAACCCCTCCTGAACCTGGATACACAGGCGGTTATATTTGTGACCATCATCTGCAGAGTGCTCCCTAAACATTAAGTGATTCATGAAGACCTCCCGATAAAGCTGTATTAATAATATGTATACTCCTTGTTTAGTTGGTTTTTGGACATGACAGGACATGACACACTCACTGAGATCAGAGGGTGTTGTTGTGAGCATGTGTGGCAGCAAGTTAATAATCATGCATGATACCCTCCCTCACTGCAAAGTGGCACTACAGGCAGTCTCAGCCCCACTGCAGCATGCACAGCCAAACAAAGGCAGCAACATATGGACGACCTTCCCCATGAACACACCTTATTTCCACCTCTATAAACGTGCATGCTTTTGGCACGAGACATCTGTTTATCTTTCAGGATCCTGTTTTGCCTTTTAAGACTGAATGCATGAGTCATTTTTGCTGAGCTGCACAGGGAATGATCAACCCACTGAGCCTGTGTCATTACCATGCCCTACCCATCCATCCTGTTAGTGAGAGTTCTTACTCTGTCAGTGTTGTTGACATGCTGCACCCTTTGACCTGTAAAGAAACACACGGTAACCCTGGTGCTGTTTGCTGTATGGCTAAATCTACCAGCAATGAATAGAGACTCAGTGGGTTAAAGCATGGCACCAATGCCTGGAATTTCAGCCCCCCTCTGAACTACAAGCAAAATATGCCTCTGAGCAGTGTTTACAGCTGGGTGGGCTAAATTGAGCTTTTGCTGATTTTGTGGAAGTACTCACTGTTCATTGTTGTGTTCTGAAGAATCATAAAAAAGTTAATGTCATCATTCCCAGAGATTTACAGTTAGTGTCTCTTAAGTGTACTCCTCCTTAGCACCAGTGTGAGTTTCCCTGTTTGTCATTGTTAACTATTTGTGCTCCTGGCACAGCTGAATACTGAGGCTGCCAGGTGTCACTGAGGGTGGTGTCAGTGAACGGAGGGTTCTTGGGGTTAGCTGTACCAGAGTCATGTGCCTCTGAGATTCAACTGAGGGAAAGGTTCAAGGTTGTGACACACAATGCTCGATTTCTTTCTCTAAATGTCTTTCTTTTTACTCAACAAGTTGTCCTTAGGGTTTTTCTGACATCTCTGGGATGACAATGTGGTTCTGAGTCAGTTGCCTGATTACATTACATGACATTTTGTGTATACATTCATAGTCCCCAGAGGATGAAGCCCATTGACTTTTGTGATTTTCTGATGCCAATACTCTGGGGTACAGTGATATGTTTTGTGGTACTGTACCCATAAACAGGAGAGGCTTTTTTTGTCGAAAAATATTCGTAAGTTAGTTTTAGATGTGTGTTAAAGGGACCTGATAAAATGATTCCACTGTTCTGATTGTATAACTTAAGTCAAATTGTATGCAATTGGTGGTGTGTTTTTCAATACAGTTCAGTAAAACAGTTTCCCATAATAACATTTTAAAAAAACTACAAATTATATCACACCTCTCAAAGTATGACAATGTATTGCAATATATAAAATCCTTGTCAACATTAAGCTTTAATCAATCATAGTTTCATCATCCATGTTTGTAGTCCACCAGTCTTGTCACACATTACAGCATGAACACACAATGGCCAGATTAATGAATGATGTTCCCCCCTCAGTGTTTACATTAGCTTCGTGCTTTAGCTTTGTCCTTTGGTCTTAACTGATAGTTCAGAGGGAGCGAGAAAGTCAGAGTCATTTTGTAAATAGAGGTATAAAAGTAGACATATGAAACTGCTAGTATAATAAAAGCAAGGCGTGTACGTAAAACACCTTTGTTTGATCACAGTATCACGAGTCAAGCTCATGGAACAAGAGTGATATAGTTCCTGGTTGTGATAACAGACTGTTTTCAGATATCTTATCACACATATGTGACCCATCATGTCCACTGCTCTTGTCTCTAAGCAGATTTGTTTCAGGAACAGAACTATATAATGGACAGAAGGATGGATACTATGGCACAGTGACACATGCAGCTGCTGTAGTGAGTCCGGTGACCAGTTCATAGTTATGAATAGACCGTTTGTTGCATGATGAATGTTTCAACATGGGCCTCAGCATCATTACAGACATACTGGGAGACTCATTCAGACCCTTGGTATTGTAATAGCACCCTTAATTTTAAGAAATGCTTTTACAGACAGTAGTCAATGGATTAAAAACACCTACAGCAGCAACTAGGGTTTTATATAGGATAAACAAGAGGGAGGAGTTTGCTTCCAGTTCTTTTTTTTTTTTTACAAAGATGATTTATAAGATGATTAGAGACAATCTTCTGAAGCTGGGCAAAAGAAGAGGAGAGGATGTCTGTGTAGGCTCTCAGTTAGAGGAGAGGAGAGGGTGTAACGGAGCTGGTTTAAAGTGAAGTCTGGAACCTGTTTGAGTCTTGGCAGAACAGTGTGTGGGTACTTTTGGGACAGACTTGGCTGTCATATCTCATCCTGCGTAACACTAGCCAGCTGCAAACAGACTCAGCATGAAGTGGAACTAGCTAGCTGCAGGAAGCTTGGTTAAGGCTGTGGTAGGCTGTTTCACAATTCACAGGTTGAGGTCTATAAGATGTTCTGATCTTATCTTCCTCATATGGATTCTGATACCTAGACTTGAATATTCCCTGATACCGAGTACCATTTTGATACCAGTGTGCTTTAAAAATATATACTTTTAAGTTGAGAATGTTGGTTGTACATTGTTGTATGTTCTTGCTCATTGGAATCCTTACCCTAAAAAAAGCTGAGAAAATAAAAACAGGCTTATTTGTTAGCAACAGCTGCCTGATGTCCTGTGTCCACAGAAGAGCGTTGGAGAAACTTTGAATTTAAAAGTGTTTCCAATTATTTTGTGTTTTAACTATTTGTCTAATCTTGACTTTGATAAAAAAATATATAGCTTTAAATATGTGATCGTTGACAACTTGCTAGCTTTAGCTAACACTACTCTTCGTTAGTACTGTACTGCTGTTGTTTGTTAGCTCTACAATTTCATTTTTTGCATCAGTACTTATTTGTCCCTCTTGGACGGTTGTAGCCATATGAAGCCCATTATACAAACCACAGCAACGTAGGATACCGTGTTGGACAAGAAAGAGAAGAGTCAAGTATTTTTGAGGCTAAAACTTGTGGAATCAGTTGGTGAATTTACTTGAATACTAGCTGATCCCATTAGCCCCATTTAAGGCTGTGTTCAAGGCATTTCAGATACTGGTATTGGTATCATAAATACTAAACTGTGAATAATCTGTATTTTTCTTTACTTTAATTTGTTTTCTACAAATTGATGACGTTAAACCTCTTAGATTATATAAAGTGTAATATTCAGTTAAAGTAGATCATATAAACAGGGAATGACAGGATTGCATAGTTTACCTCCAAGCCTTTTTTATGTTGTCAATCCACTTGATCTCTGCCAGGATGAATGGTTTCTACTTTTAGATTTTTAATCTGCTGTTAATTTATAGAACATGAACTGTCTATCAGATTTGTGTATGAATATTATTGCTTGTTCGTTGTCCTCCAGGCTGCGGCTCCACGAAGCGAAGGTGATCAAGGATCGGCGACATCACCTACGAACTTACCCAAACTGCTTTGTGGCCAAGGAGCTCATTGATTGGCTGATAGAACACAAGGAAGCATCAGACCGAGACACAGCCATCAAGATCATGCAGAAACTTTTGGACCAGAGCATCATTCACCACGGTAAACCTCAATTGTGTCCGTGTGTTGGGTTAGTCTTGGGCATGCTTTATCCAGTGATCTATAACCAAACCTCACCCCCCCCCCCCTTTAACTTTTGTCACTTTCTGGGAACAATCTCCATTTGTTAATAGATGATTCTTCTTGCTTCTTGGCCAATTTGGCCTCAGTGTAGCGTCTCACTACCTGTTTCTCATTTGACCAAACACTGAAAAAATAGACGGAAATGTAGGCCTGCTCCTCTCACTCTCTTCAGTTAGAGTTTATACAAAGGCAATTTATTATTAACCCACCCCAGCTGGGGAAGAAGGATTTATTGGTATTTGGATTTTAGTGACTGCTTTACACAAACATAATCAAATTCCCGCATGATCCCAGTGTGTGAAACTTTTGCTTGTGTTATCAATTACATCCACATGTAGGGGTCATTATCTAGAGAGGCCTCTGTAGCTGATTGGATTCATAAAAATGTATTTAGCTGTTAAATAAACAAGCTATTTTTCAGAATTAAAAAAGCTTTGCACATGAAACAGTGTGCAAAAAAACAGTTTTGGGTTTTGTGATTGAATTCTTTGCACGTCTTTATAAATAATAAATAAAATTATTCAGTCTAAGAAGAAATGAAGAGGCTGCATGTCTTTGTAACAGGGTTTCTCTGTATTAAACACACTGGGCTTTGTCACTCACTTCGTAGAATCTCTTCCTGTTCTGGCTCTTTGTCATCGACAATCAATTTTTTGGCTTCCCTATTGGCAACTCCTGTAGGAGCTGAACATTTTCTTGTGTGTGTTTTCAGTGTGTGATGAGCACCGGGAGTTTAAAGACTTGAAGCTGTTCTACCGTTTCCGGAAAGATGACGGCACGTTCCCGTTGGACAGTGAAGCCAAAGTCTTTATGAGGGGGCAGAGGATCTATGAAAAGTAAGAAACAAAGCCACACACGTAAACCCCCCCCCCACACACACACACACACACACACACACACACACACACACACTACTTAAAACACAATCACAACCACTCCTACCTGTTCTTTATATGGAGCTATCATCGGGACCCAAGGAAATGTCTGCTTATACAGCTGTGTGATAGAAACAAACTCCACAGGTATTTTATCCTTCGGCGTTTTTAATTGATTTTCTCTTCCACCCTTTTGGTGGGAAGCCTTAAAGGAAAAGTTCACCATATTTGTTTTGCCAAGGGCTAAATGATGAAAAGATTGGTACCAGTGTTATATCCATAAGCAAGCCTAAAGGGTAATGCTAGGAGCTGGTTAGCTAGGCTTAGCATAAAGACTACAAACAGGGGTAATGTGTAGCTTAGCTCAGCCTAAAGGAAATATGGCTGCCTATCAGCAATACTTAAATTCATTCACTAAGAAGCTATGTCTTATTTGTTTATTTAAGAAACAAAAACTATGGAACTAGAGTATGAAAATTAAATTTTCCCCATTTGGAGCCAAACTTCATCTAACCTGCTGCATACTACAGTTGAAAGTGTTATTCTCCACAAGATTGTTTATTTTCTAGAATATTTTCTTTAAATAGTTCATAGACTTATCTGATGTGATGCAAAAATGTTAAGCATTTGACACGTAGCTTGCATGCTTCATCCAGTTGACATTGTAACTTACTTAAAAAGCATCATGACTTTGATCCGGCAGCAGAAGAGTGAGTTTCTTTATCTGGTGCACTCCACAGTTCCAGAGAAGTATCCCTTTACATAACTACCCTAGCTGGCTTTCACTGTGTTCAACTGATAAAAAAAAAAGACGATCTGTTTTCAAGGATTGAGACTTTCTTCTTCAATGGTGGCCATTTGGAAGACAGTAGCACACGATGCCACAAGTTTATTTCCCTTCTTTCTCTCAGTTTCTCTTAGTGGGAGGCATACTGATTGAGTAAGCCAGAAAAGCCTCCACCTTTTCATTTATTTTCCACGAAAAAAGCATGCAGGAGAAGTTATTAGAAGCATCGATTTTAACCAGTGATGACTCAGAACGTTTGTTTAGAGACAGGCTAAACACGACTGTTTTTGTTTTTCACCAGCTTTTAACCCATAATGCTGTATTTCCAGGGGTGATTAAAGTAATTGTTTCTATAGTAACCCAAAAGCCTTCCTCTGTGTCTCCACTTCTCTTTGTGGTTATGAATCACTGGCATCTCTATTGTTTAGTTGGATGTAAACACACGCAGCTTGACTCTTCTTCCCCTTCTTAGACATCCTGACACGTCTTTGTCACATGAAGAAAGTGTGTTTCTGTGCCTCCCTTAACACAAACACATTGACACTTTTATAAACGCTGATTTCTTTTTCATGTCAGTTTTCTGAGGCATTAGAAACGCACGCACGCACACACACACACACACACACAAAACATGCACAAACACTAGCAGTTGCATAAGAGGAAGAAATAGTCCAACAGTAGACATCTGTCGTCTCTGCTCTCAAAGCTATGTGTTTATGTAATCTCTATACTGCAGCGTAGGACACACATTCACACACACACAAAACACACACACACACACACACACACACACACACACACACACACACACACACACACACACACACCAAGCTTGCTGTGTGGTTGCTTGAATGTTGACTGGAGTTACCCCACTATCACACTTATGACTTTTTTCTGCAGGACTGTTATGATGACATATCCCTCCACCCAACACATTATAATTATTAATATTTGTTAAAGTTTTTATTTTTATTTTTTATTTTAAATATTAAACTATATTTCATATATCTCCTGCTTGAATTAAAATTAATCAGATGCTTCTCTGGGTTTCAGGATACCCCATGACCTTAACATTCACTACATGTCATCATCAGGGGCTTTGTTTATCAGATAAATACAGATTCTCTAAGCTTCTCTCTGAAATTCTTTAATGGCCCATATGCAGGCCTATAGTTTTGAAAAGCTTAACCTTTATGGTTTGGGAGATGTCACTGTAGGTTAAACCACAAGTTAGGTTAGAAATGGAGGTATTTCAAAAATGATAATAGGTAATGCTATGAAATGTGGTAGAAACATTTATGTCCACCTCATTCTAAAACTTTGTTAGTCTTCACATATGTCACTGTTCATTTAGTTTACCTGAATTCAGGCACAACTAATGAATTTCCCCTTGTCTTCAATTTGCTTTGTGTTGAGAGATAATTCGCTTGTGTTAGCATGCTAACATGCTATACTAAGATGATCATTGATGAACATGACATTTCTGCTTAACATCACCAGGCGTTTTGCTTGGCATTTGTGAACATCGTATGCGAGTCAATTCTGAAGTACAGAATAAACTGCTTCCATGGCTGTTGTTACTATTGTTTTTTACATGAACACATTCATTTTTTTACCTTTTTCTTTTTAGCAGTTTGGTCAGAGTGATGGACATTTGGTGCCTACAGGCTTTCTTTTGCTGTGTGTTATTGTTTTAGTATCTTTTAGTTTGACTGTACAGTTCTTTAGTTCTTCTTTAGTCCATTCATTGCCAGTTGACAAATGTTGATTTAAAGGTTTAGAGTTAAAACATTGGAAGAGTACTTTGTTTGAATGTAGCATACCTATATCCACTCCTACCTCCATGACCACACAGTATGTCCCTTTCCTGCAGCCAGTCTCACATCTAGTTATTTTGGAAAATAAACAGCGCTCCACTCACATGGATCTCTGATGCTGTCAATTGTCATATCAACACAAACTCTGATAAACAAAGCAAAGGAAGGCATCTCAAACTGTTTTTAATACTACATTTCCCCGGCACCAGATGGTTAGTCAGAGCATAAACATTACTTTAAAACTCATGTGGACAGTTTATATGCACGTGTTTCATGTAGAAAATGACTTAGCAATGCTTCTAAAACAGAACAGTAAAATATAAAAAAAACCCCAGTCTTTTAAATTGAAGAAAAAAAACCATGTCAAGCCTTTATTAATCCGGGACATCTGGCAGATTATTTGAGCATGAATGCCTTCCTCTCCTTCCAAATTCAAACATACAGGAGATAGTCCAGGATGTTGATCTCACTGGGACAGCTGTGGCTTTGCCGCTAAAGGGAACCTGAGCAGCAGCACTTACACTTGTTCTTTGACTTTCACACACATTTATGTAAAATCTGGTTTTCACAATTTATCACAACTTGTCATGTGCACACATGTCTTTATTTCATGTTTATGCATCAACAGTTTGTACTTGAGTATGTGAAAAAGTCAAGCGGAAAAAGTTTGGTCTTTTCAAGGTTAGAAAACACCTCTGTTTACATCAACTAAGACTCTGTCTCTTACTGTCCTAACGCCACTGTCGTTAAATGGCCACGATCATGATTTTGCATGCTGGTGGTTTTAGGATAACCTGCAAATTGCATACACTTGACATTATGGTGACCACTTTTCTGCATTCCAGACATTTTGATCTTCCTTTCAGACACATACATACAACTTATACAGTATGTGCTGCCAAATTAGGAGAGAGCAATACAACCCTTTATTTCTAAACGTACAACTAGTTTCTGTTGTCATCATCATAAAGATGTCTCTGTGTCTGTACGGCTAAGGCCATGTTACAACTGCTAGCCAGCTAATTACATTAGTTGCTCTCTAAGCTTGAGAGTAAATCTTAACATTTCCACATGACTCACTGATGACTGGAGGAATGTTTTTGGATAATACAGAAAGAAGTCCAACATTAAAAGATTATTAACAAAGACATGTGTAAACAAGGCTGGATTTGCCTAAAGTATTGCTAATCGTTGCTGAAGGTCTTATGTTGTCGTTCATTTGTTGTATAAATTCGCTGTAAAGAGGCTTTACGGACTGAAACTGGTATTTAGAGCTACACAAACAAAACAAAATTGACCAGAAACAATGTAAGTCATGAATGATCCAGGTTGGGTTTACAGTCTACGTATGCTGTATTGTTTCTGTAACAGTCAGTCTTACATAATGAGTCATTAGCTGTGAAGTGACCTCAATGCAGCTAAATGAGGTCATGAAATGGAAATGCGTGTTTTTCAGTTGATATTTCTAAAATAGGGTTTTGCTGTCTTTGAACATTTTCTGATGGATTTCATTCAAACCCACATTCAAACTAACCTTAAAAAGCATGATGTGAAACCTCTCCTCTCTTATCCTAAAGATCAAACCAGTCCAACCTCTTTTTAAAAATGCTTTCTTTTCTGGCTCTCAGTGGGAATGTGGATTCACTTGACAAAGTAATATAAAGGAAAAAATCTGGGTTCTCTCCACTTTAGCACTAGAAATGTGCTATATTTAGAAATTACTTAGGTTCTGTGTTAAATATTTAAACGTAAGGAAAATAACGTATTCAGCATCTTACGTGTTAACTTCCAGGTGAAACTAATCTAGGTCTGATATTTTTGACATATTTTATACACACACACACACACACACACACACACACACACACACACACACATTCATTACATATATCAATCACATGTCTTCTGTCCCCTTTGATCATTTTGGTTAACACAGATTGAAACAGTTTAAAACTTATTTTTTCAAACCACTGCTTTCGTTGTGATACAGTTTCTTGCTTAATCCACAGCGAACTCACATGTCCCAACCATTTGAGTCACATTTTCATTTTAAAAGTTGTTGTATGTCTCGAGAGGTTTTATTAGGGCTCCATCTTCATGCAAGTGTACATCTGAGAGCAGGGAGAATCCTGGTGGTCCTACAAACACTTCTCAGTGTCTCACCACTCCAGCTGAGTTAGGTATGCTGACTGAGCAACAGCACTGTATTTCCAGTTCACTCCCCCCCACCAACACACACACACACACACACACACACACACACACACACACACACACACTTTAACTTGTGATTTTCATACTGTATATACAGTTTCTTATTCTCATAATACTAAATATGCTCTTATTCTACGACTGGGCTCTATTTGAAACAAAGTACTATGAATCAGTCCCTTTCAGCTCACATGTTGACTTAACATGTTTGCATGGACTGTTATATATTGCATTGTGTACACAGCCTGGTTTCATGATGAAAAATGTTCTTTCAACATTTCTATTATGACATTGAGTGTTAATATTGGTCAAACTATTGCCCTAGTTAAGCTTCAAATGAATCACATTTTGACAACTTCAGGTGTGGTCTTTTCTTTGGTGTGTTGATGAGTCAGTGGGCAGTTCTGGGTGTGCAGCTCGGATCATTTAGTGCACTTCAGTTTAAGCTCTATTTGTTACTCAAGCCAGGGTCGAAACTTGAGTTATAAAATGTCGGCCTGTCATCAAGTTCATCAACAATATGTTCTCCTGTGGTTGAGTCATTGTGACTGAATCCCGCCGATTTGGGATGCTGCTCACGAGGCTGTTTGTGGTTTGGCTGCTGTTTTAGAGACTGCACTTAATTAAGGTTTCATTTAGTTTCATTTCACATACTAGGATCCTCATTAAGATCCCTTAAGCAGAAGATTTTTTCCCCGGGCTCTGAAGGTTTTTTACACAAATGTTCTTCATCACGTAAGATGTCAAATTGGCTGCACTGACAGTTATAATCAATACTGATGGCTTTTCCATGAGAGACCAGCCATGCCCGCTCCACTCATGCAGCTACACTCAGTGTGCTTTACCTGTAAAACACAGCTTTTATTCATATTTTCATTGGTTCAATGTTTTGGGAAGTAAGCTTATTTGTTTTGTTTTTTGCTAACAGTAGAAGATTGATATCTTCTGTCTGGTTAATACGTAGCTCAACCGTGAGCCAGCAGCAGATTAGCTTGGTTTATCACTAAAAATTACAAATATGCCATTGTGTTATGCTTTGCAGAGACACAAGGAAATCAGCCACACTAAAAGTCATTCATTTGGTTGATTTTTCTTCCATTTGGATAGGGCAAAGCATTCTGCTTTTAGTCTGTATGCTAAGCTAGGCTAACTAATATTAGCTGTAGCTTCATACTTAGCAAACAGGAAATAGTGATATAGATTTTCTCACTGAAAGAAAAATCCCAAATTAGTGTTATTCCATTTCCACATGTTCTTATAACCTCATAAGATGTTCGTATATAATATCTTGACTGACTAACTCATAGGAAGAAAAGTCATGTCTGCTGTTAACGTAACAGAGATTTAAAGAGTATCCGTTGTTCACTGGCACATAGTCAGACACCTCTGTGTCCAGTTTAGACCGGTCTAATTAGGTCAGTGGTTGTTTCCTAGCCTGGAGCTAAAATGTTTGCGCCATAGGATGTGTCTAGTGGGGAAAATATTCTGTCTTTATGTGACAACATTCAGTAACTTTGGTTCTTAAAATCTTTCTGAGCAATTCTAAAACTCTTCAATCTAATATTATATCCATTAAGTTTAAATAGTTATCTGTGGTATTATGTTATTAAGTGTGTCAAATTGGCAGTTTAGTGAATGATTGATAGCTACCAATTCAAAATGTGGGAACTTAATCCGTGCCAGCATAACACAGCCAACAAAGATGTGGAAAGATTAGTGTCTAAACTCCCCGATGATACAGTTTATTATTAGCACATGTTGGGACATGTCCAGGTGTATCACTGAAATCTGAATCTTTCTCACGAGCACTGCCTGTTCTACATCGTTTAAATACTCAGGTGACAATGTTTGGGCGTGAGTGACGTGTGTGACGTGTGTGTGTGCGTATGTGTGTGTGTGTATGTGTGTGTGCGTATGTGTGTGTGTGCGTATGTGTGTGTGCGTGTGTGTGTGTGTGTGTGTGTGTGTGAGAGAGCAGAGTCAGTAGTTCTGCTCAGTCTGTGCATGTGTGTACTTGTTTGATCTGCTTTGTAAGATTATGAGTTTATGAGTGTGTGTATCCAGAAAAGACCTCCACCTCTGCTTCATGTAATCCTTAATAAGAAACACGTTAAACTAAGACTGCATTGCGATAGTTTTTTTTAATGAAACTTTATTAAATCTTATCCTTACATCTGGTTTTTATTCAAATGTATAAACCCATCTGAGTTGAGTATTATAGCCATAGAGGCAGAATTCCAGGGTGTCCCTCTGTGTAATTACCATGTCATCACTCTAATCTGCGGCTCTTGGAATAAAATGAATTTAGTTGACATTCTCAGGCCTCTACTTCTGTGGCTATCGTGCTCATCCGCAGACATTCACAGAGCAGTACTTGTGTTTGTCTGTACAGATTACAGAGCCAAGAAATGGAGCAAGCGGTTTTGGAAGATTTTTTTTTAAAAGGAAGTTCCCTCTTATGAAAACTGAAGTTTCATAATAAAACACCCCTTTTACTGCGCACTAAACAAATCTCTCAAGTATCTCAAGAAAAATTTTACTGTCAGGTCAAATCATTTAGGCTTGTTGGGATTTTTTTCTAGGAATGAAAAGTTTTCTTTAACTTCAGTGTGTGATATATGCAACACCAATTTAATACATCAGCCATAGTAAAATTACTGCATTGCAAACACTACATTTATTAAAATAACTGAATATAATTTCCCATAAAGCAAGACCTCAAACTTCAATCTGCCTTTTTTCTTTGTTGTTACTGTGTGTTGAATGTTGTATAACCAACACCCAATACCATATCTTGCATGTTGGGATTGTCTTTTTTTCTTGACTTATAAATAAACTAATTCAACAATCCATTGCTGTTTTCTGCCCACAGGTTGATGAACACAGAAAACACTCTATTACAAACCAGAGAAGAAGAGGGCGATGTGTTCGAGCGGACCCTGGTGGCCTCTGAGTTCATCGACTGGCTTCTGCAGGAGGGGGAGATATCCACCAGAGAGGAGGCAGAGCAGCTGGGGAGAAGACTTCTTGAACATGGCATCATCCAGCACGGTATTGGAACAATGCAACACCTGCACCATTGAATCAGTAAACCCAAAATTGTGGTTAAAGATTCAAATCTGTTCATTTGTTCATGCAACTCTCAATTTCCTCAATTGGGCTTAAAGCACCTCTACAGAGCAGCCTGACTGGATGTCATTTTATTGACAGATTGATGTTGTGTGAATTAATCTTAGTGACAGTTAAACTCTCGGCCGCTGAATTTAAAAGATCCCTACTTCTCCATAACAGCCTCTTGGCACTAGTTTATAGTTCTCGGTTGCTGCTCCTCCTCCATCTGTTGACCTTTCCCTTTATAACACAGTGTTATAAAGGGAAAGGTCTTCCTATCTGATAACTGTTGTTGATTTATAGCAGGATTACAGCCCTCTCTGCACACACGAACACACCCTTTTGACTCCTTTTAAAACGTCTCTTTCAAAGTCATATGCAGCTAAACCTGAAGGATTTAGCTGACCACTCCAGCAACATAGATACATTTAGATGTATCGAGCCCGGATTAATGTTACCCCTTTCTATTCTTTTTAAAAGACTTCAGGTCTTAAACAAAACAACAAAAACAAATAGAAACCTTGAAACTCTCAAGTTCAGCTGCATAAACCTAAAAAAGCAAACATAGTCTCTCAGGCGCTGTGAACTGACCCACATGGAATCTCAGGCTGGTTTTCTAGTGTGTTTTCTGTGTGTCCTATATTTGAAACTGACCATGAAGTGTCCAATTGTGAGTCGAGTTACAGAGTGTAACTGAGTTTTAAACGCGTGGAAAATGCCACAGCTATCAGGAGGTAAATGAGTTCTTCTGGCTGTAAAGACTACAGCTACATTTATCTCTCCGATTGTGATATGTACACCCTTTTCTGTATGTGATTGGTTCGAGCCTTAAACGTTTGCCAGAAGAATCTCCCTGAGTCTTTTCCAAATTGTAGTTATAATACCAGATTTAAAACTATTACAAGAATCCATTTATTATTACAGTTAGTAATACTGAATAATCATTTATGCATTGTTCATCATGTAAGCAGTTCTATCTGTTGTTCCATCTTCCTCAAAATAATTTGAGTGTTAAAATAGAAAAATCTCAGAATAAAAAAATGATAACAAAGGTGTGACAATCTGAGTTAATCCAGATTTAAAAAAAAAAAAAAAAAGAATTTAAAGAATGTAATCTTTAGAAAATCCGTCAAGTGTATATACAAAAAGAGTTGCCTGGAAACAGGTAGTATGTCTGGGATAATATCTTGTGAAGTTGTTCTGTATTTGTACATACTGCATGACTCTCTCAAACATTTTGAGAGAAGTTTTGAGAGGAACCGAAAGCCAAAGAGATTTTTCATTTGCTCCTGCTTTGTGTGCAGCGAAATCAAACACGTTACAGCCCCCTCGTTAAATCAAGCCAATTAAAGGCATGATTAGCTTCAGCTGTTTGAATCCTTCAATGATCTTTGCTGACAGGACATAATCTATAATCTATAACTGCTGATACTTGAAACATTTTTCAAAATATGGAGACATTACAACACGGAGTGAACGCTGACCTAGACATAGTTTTTGTGGTTTTGTGTATTCTCCTGTGACGTGTGTTGACTTTGTGATTTTGTTAAAGAATGGACATTGATCCTGAAGGACTCACTGTCCGGCTGTCACGTGGCTTGGAATTAGATTTGACGCTGATGTCTGTTGCCCACACCCATGTCTGATGAAATGAGGCAGTGTGTTACTGCAGAAGCACATTATGGACTTAAAGCTTTTTTTTGTTGTTGTTGATCATATGGCATCGGCACTGGCATGTGGAACTAGACTTCAGACTGTGTGCAGCTGTATCAGTGACACTTCACTTCAGTTCATGTAATACAGAGTCTGATAGAGACTTCATAGCGTCATTCACTCTATGGAAATAACTGCACTAACATTTCATAGATGACATGTGGACTCTGCACTTTAAACATCATTAGAGAAACATTAGAACACATTAACACACATTAGAAACAGGATGGAGAAGAAGATACATTTGACAATCTGTGATCCTTGACGTCAGGCTCACACATTCACTCGTAATGAGGAACAGTCTGGATGGATCCACATTGTGTCTATTTACCATTGTTAACTGTGGTACCACGTTGATGATGTTTTTTTTTAAATACCTTCTTCTGAACAAGTTTATACTGGGTTTAAGAAAAATGCATTTCAGATTTGGAAAGGTTTAGTCAGTCTATTAGTGTGAAGAGGAGAGGAGAACACTCACTGAAGGGCGGCTCCATAATGTGTTTTCCTCTGTTGTAACAGAATAAAAGGATTTGCTGGGTTGACAATCGCCTTGCAGCCACAAAAGGACACGTGAACTTGCCACAAAACCAGTGTGTTTCTTATTGTTCTCATGGCGGAAAATGAATTGACTCGTAGTAGAATTACACTTTTTTGGCATCCATCTATACATGTACAAGTCTGTCTGGTCAAATGAAACCAGTCATTATAATTAGCTCCTACTTTGAAATAGGATGACCGAACCTTTATGAATGGGCCTGATGAGTCGTGTAAATGAACAGCACAGCCCTGAATCACATGGTGTTATAGTGCGCAAGCTCAGTTCACGTGAGAAACATGTATCAGTCAAGTTTTCCGCCAAACTGGCCAATGATTTAAAAAACTCCTGTACCTGTGAGGCATTCATTACTGACTCACAAATAGAATACAATTACATTCAACAAGACAATCATGAAATGTCCTCCTGCTTTACATCTCTGCCTCCTTCCTACTTGAACCTTACAAATAGATTTCTGGATAACAAGGGTTAGGTATCAAACAATGAAGTTTCACAAACCTTTTCATGCTTTTCTATGTTGTCTTTTGTCTCTAGCTCTCTTTTTTATTTAGCTTATTGAGTATTTCCACGTCTCTTCTCTTTCAGTCACCAACAAGCATCATTTTGTGGACGGGCCGCTCCTCTTCCAGTTCAGGATGAATTTCAGGCGGCGGCGGCGGCTGATCGAACTTCTTCATGAGCGAAGTCGCTGCATCCCCGAGAGCCACGACAGCCCGTTCTGTCTCCGCAAACAGAACTCAGAAGGAGGCAACACCAGCTTTCTCTCAGGTATCAAATGTTCTTAGAAAATAAAACATGTTAACCCATTTTGCATTATCTTCTGTGGACTTAAACAAACACAGACACACAAGTGGTGTCCTCGGTCAGTCTGCCGTGAAGATAACACAGTGGATTTATTAAAGTAAACATTAAAGTCACGTTTGTTCATTTACATTGTAAGGTCGACTTTGCCTCAAATGTTGGAGATTAGTTTAGCTTTGGCTCAGCTTCTATATTACTCAAACAATGGAATTATTTCTTTAAAATGTGGCAGTGAGAACTTTACATTGCCTTTGTTAGTATTTTATCTTCTTTCTCAACTGAAATAAGAAATAATATCTGGAAAACAGGAAGTAATAAGAAAGAGAGTTAAAATGAATATTGCTTTTTGGGACAGTAATAAAACCATAGCCCAGTCTTTTGAAAGGAATTTGCTCATTGTTATTAATCGCAAGGAATATATTGATGCTTTTGGTTTCTTAATTAAAAAAAGAAAATTAAACCGTAATTTAGTGAATAGAAACAGCTTAAATGGCTCCATGTACTCAGCTAGAGTTAGTTCTTTTCATGCTGTTGAAGGACGTACAGGAATAAAGGCTGAGTTAATAAACGGTCACTTCAATCTAGTTAGTCTGTATCCTGCTTTATGGATTTCCTGCCCTGCTCTCTCTCTTTATCCTGTCTGTCTTTTACTAATGCCCCTGGTTTCTATCTCTCTCCCTCTCTCTCTCTCTCCCTCTCTCTCTCTCTGCCTCTCTCTCTCCCTCTCTCTCTCTCTGTCTCTCTCTCGCTGTCAGTGAGTCCCACCAAAGAGATAAAGGTGGTGGTTCGGCGAAGCAGCATGAGCAGCAGCTGTGGCAGCAGCGGTTATTACAGCAGCAGTCCTACACTCAGCAGCAGCCCACCTGTGCTGTGCAACCCCAAGTCTGGTAATTGTCATTAACTCGCACATATATTCTACACAAAGTATCTAGTTTGTGAAGAGTTTCATTTGTCAGCAGGACATAATGAAATTTGTATTTTTTTTAAGGAACCTTTTTCTGTATTGTGATAATGCATTGTGAATTACATACCGTAGAAGTGGAGATTATGTAGTAATATTGATATTTTCTGTACAGACAGATTAACGGCTCCTGGGTGAATCCTAAAGCCCTTATATACCGCCAGTTCAAGGCGTAATTTTTCACCCCTGTGTTGTCTACAATGTTAAATGAGGCGTACTGGTGGAGCAGTCATTCTGCCCCTCATCAGCCATCAGAGATAGTAACAAAGGGGTAACAGGGGCGAAACAGCGGCAATGGTATAATGATGGAGCTGGTGGGATGACACAGCGCTATGTGTGGGTGCATGTGTAGCTCCCACTGTGTGTTTGCACATAGTGTGTGTTGTGCTCTCGTAGCGTTGTAATGCGATGTAAAATCCCACCGATTTACCTCCGCTGCGGATTCAATGTAGAAGTCGAAACGTCTAGTGGTAATGTAGCTTCTCTACGGCGCTGCTGGATTCCCAACTGAACCCACCACCATTCATTCCAACTCAAACAAACTATAGGAAGATATAGAATACCATTTATTCATTTATTATGGTAAATATCAACAATTCCCCCCACAAGACGTATGCCACCCGAAGCGAGAGATTATCTTTTACATTATTTGGAGATGTTTAGACTTCTGAGTAGATTTGAATGAAGCGTTGTGTTTGTGTATGTTGTTGTGTGTGTTTAACTTTGTGTGTCTTTACTACTGTGAGCTTTCCCTTTTGATGTGTCTAATTCAAGCAGAGTCCCTGACAGAGTCTCTTTGTACCAGTGAAGCCCCCTCAACCCGAGACCTTACATACACAAAAGACAATGAACAGGAAAAGGAAGGCACACACATCCACATTCACACACATAAAGTCCTTTTCCCAACACATTAACCTTGGTTACTTTGTTTGTCACAGGAGTCCAAAAATAAAACATAAAATAAAAACATTGAAAGAAAAAGTTGACAGAAGAATCTGAGGAGTCGGTGGCTGGTTAAAATCTTTTTTTAGTTAATTATAATAGATATGTCAGTCTCTGATCACCAGGAACAGCAGAGTGATTTAAAATCAGATCATTTGTAAATCTGATCAGATGAGGTTTCCCTCTGGAGAGATTATGGAAATGTCCAGATCAAGCGGATAAAAGACCTCTCTCACTTGACTCCCTCTTTTCATCAGATTAGAGAGAAGTAATTCACAGACCGCTAGTGATCTGGCAAGAACACACACACACACACACACACACACACACACACACACACACACACACACACACACACACACACACACACACACACACACACACACACACACAGGCTGTCAATGACTCTCAGGTTTGTGAGGAAGAAGTAAATCAAGTTCAAGTCATTTAACCACAACCTTTCTACTTTGAGATATTGTTTTCTTTCTGTAAAATAAGAAAAAGCGGTTAGCACTATAAGAAATAAGAAATGTTCATATTCATGTTTTTTTTTTCAGGTCAATTAAAAAGTGCAAACCATGAGCCACCAGACATCAGTAGTAAAATCATTGCTCATGGCCATCACGTGCTGTTGCTTTAAAGCAGCTGCAGAAGAACGTAACTCATTACTCCCTCACAGAAACTGTAGTTTAACGCACTTCCATCCATAATGGCTTCATTTTTCAAGAAGTTGCCACTTGGTTCTTCCCCATATGTTCTGCTAATGTGAAAGAATTATGTGTGTACAAGTAATTTATGAGTTTTTGAACACATTTCATCCCTGCACTCTGTTTTTTGTTTGTTTTTTTTCCTTCTTTTTGCTGATGTAATGAATTTATATTCAAACTTAAATCTGTTTTTTTAAGAAACAGTTTCTGGTGAGTTATGTTAAAGTGAGTTATGTTGAGGGGAAGTTGGCGTGGGGGAAGGGACGATAGCTATACTGTTTTAGGAAGCACAGAGCCTCCAGGCCCTGTTAGCATTTGACTGACATCTGCACTTTCTGCACTCAAACAGAACATACATACTTATAAATAGGGTTATGTGTGTGTGTGTGTGTGTGTGTGTGTGTGTGTGTGTGTGTGTTTGTTTGTGTGTGTTTGTTTGTTTGTGTGTGTGTGTGTGTGTGTGTGAGAACATGCATGAGGAATATTTGTAGTAGCTAGAAGTTATATTTTTGTTGTGTTGTTTCTCTCAACAGTTCTGAAAAGACAAGTGAGTCCAGAGGAGCTGCAGACACCGGGAGGACCTTTTCTAAAGAAGACATTTACTGTAGGTCACACACACACACACACACACACACACACACACACACACACACACACACACACACACACACACACCTAATTCAACAGTAACAAAGACCTCTTCAGTGTGGATGTTGTCACACATGATCACAGTTATACATTCCGTTTTACACAGAGACTTATAGATACACTAGACAGGACACTGAAGTCATGTGTGTGTATGTAGGAAGCTTATGCACACACACAAACACACACACACACACACACACCAATTTTTCACTGCCGTTTAACAATCCTGCTCAATAGACAACTATAATTTGTATAAACTATTAAAGAGACATACATATTGATTTTAAGAATAAACTTACCTTTAAACATAGTTGCAGAGATTGGATGATAATTCTGCACTTTTGCAGGTATTTATCAGGGAATTGAACCCTGACAGGGTGAGCAGGACCCCCGCTCAGGTGGAGGGGTCTTGCTCACCTGAAGGTGTTCCTCTGCGATAACAACCCTCTCACTATACATTATTCCGCTTATTACATGGCTTCTTACTTAGGAAATCAATCATTTAAATCCATTCATTGATTTAAAAAATATGTATGTTTATTTCTGCTACCCAAATAGTTTGTTGGAATCTACAGTTTGAGTTGTGTCCACAGCAACGGTTAATTTGTGGCCTTCATAAAATGAGCAAAACTAGCTTTCATTACTAACATTTATCTGAACAATTACGCTAATGCTGAAGTCTGACATCGTGAACAAATCCCATGAATCAGCGTAGCCCCTGACTGAGTTTTCAGTATTGTCATATCTGAGTCTGTAAACATTTTCATTTCCATTCACCTGTAATTAAACACCTCTGTATCCCATTCCACTTTCTATTCACTGTTTTCTTATGTGCCATCTTCAGCTTTGTAGATTTCTCATTCATAGCCTGCAGTTCTTGGATCCTTTAACCTCTGAACGAGGGATACCAGACGGCTGCTATGTGTAATTGACCAATCAGATTCAAGTATTTATACATATCGGTGTAACAATTCAAGAGAATTCAACCCAAAATGTCCACTAATGAGTTACAACCATGAATCTACAACTGGGCACCATTTAAAACTGATACTGTAACAACCTGTGTTTCTTCTGTTCCTCAGATTATGGGGGATGCTGTGGGCTGGGGCTTCGTGGTGCGAGGTAGTAAACCCTGTCACATCCAGGCTGTGGACCCAGGTGGACCTGCAGCTGCTGCTGGCATGAAGGTAAAGACTGGAGTGATATGGAGGGTATATATATATTTTAGATCAAGGGTTACATGTAATATTAGCAGAAGGCACTGTAGATTTTCTTTTTAAAACATTTGCAAAGAGTTACTATATGTCTCGAGGCCTCTTTGAGGTATATCTTCTGTCAATGGTTGCAATTATTTTATATTTACAGAAATAAAAAGTCCACTCGGCCATGTTCATTTAGAGAGAGTTTCGTTACTGAGAGTTGGCTGTTAAGTCTGTATTTTAAGAGCATTTCCTCTGTTAGGATCAGAAGTTATTGAAAGAGAAGTATATAAACACTTCCTTTATCCTCACCCTTCATGAGTAGTTTGAGTCAGGACAGGAGTGAAGAGATGTAAAAAGCAGGGGAAGAGTGGGGGAGGAAAATAAGCGTGAAGAAGAATGAAAGCAGGATACGGGTGGCTCTGCTGCCACAACTGGCATGAAAGTATGTAAGCAGAGTGGCAACAAGGAATCCTGGGAATGCAGAGTAGAGCGACTTGAACCACAACAAGGAGAGGGAGGAGAGCGGAGGACTGAATCAAGGACACGGCAGGAGCAGGAAAAAAGGAGCAGAAAAGCTTGGATGAAATATTAGGTCGTTCAACACTTCTTGAACTATAAGTGTGATTTTGATAATAAACAAACCGTCGCCGATGTTCAGTTGTCACTCATATTTACGCATATAGTGAGTTTTATTTACATTTGGACAGAAGTGAGGAAAATTGCATTAAAAAGTATACTTTTTGTGTTTTACTTTTTACTTTCAAGCCTCCTCCCCCCCAACTCTTTTATCTCTCCATTATGGCAGCAAAATTCATCTTTGCCCCATTTTACACTTCAGGATGTAAACTCAGGCTGTGTAGGAGGAGTGAGCCCTAAAAGAGGAAACAGTCAGTGGAAATATTATCCCTTCTGCTTTGGTCAGTGTCAGATGTCATATATTATCATCATGGAAAAACATGTTATGGTTCACAGGCGGTCATAAAGTGGTGTGCCTATGACTTTTTATGTGTGTGATTTGGCTTTATTGACCTGAGTGTGTTCTGATTGTGTGACCTATTTGTGCACTGTTGGAACATTTTGTAATAGTTTTACTGCATATCTTGTCATGACATCCTTTAGACAAAATAAAACCAAGCAGCTTCTTTTTTATTTACAGTCGCTGTCTTCACTGTAGATTCAATTCCTTGTATCCAGCAATGTAAGCGTCAGTATTTCAAATGTATTATTGAGAATTTATGCACTCCCCTGCAGTTCTTAGAAGGTCAGATCTGTCCCCCTTAACTTGTGAACATTTACTTATGTCTAATAAATCAGTAATACAGAGTGCAGCAGAGGGGAAATCACCATGGGGTGAAATGTTGGCACTGAGGCCCAGGCAATAGTCCAACAGAAAAAGATACGCCCGTTGACCTTTGAGGGAAGGCAGTAAAAACCATCATCTTCTCCTTTCCCGTTACACACACACGCCTGATTTCATACACTGTGGTTTCGTATCCTTTTCCACAGACATACATCAACATTGTGCTAACCATAATGGATGTGAGCACTTATGTAACTGTCCAATACTCCACTTCAAACGTTTCACTTCATGTCCATTTATGCATCTTGCACTGTCGGATATGTTTGTACACCATTAATGGTGTGTGTGTGTGTGTGTGTGTGTGTGTGTGTGTGTGTGTGTGTGTGTGTGTGTGTGTGTGTGTGTGTGTGTGTGTGTGTGTGTGTGTGTGTGTGTGTGTGTGTGTGTGTGTGTGTGTGTGTGTGTGTGTGTGTGTGTGTGTGTGTGTGTGTGTGTGTGTGTGTGTGTGTGTGTGTGTGTGTGTGTGTGTGTGTGTGTGTGTGTGTGTGCAACAATGTTTGTTTCCGAAGAAGCAGAGTGGTATTTTCTGGCAGAACGTCACTATCAAACAAGGTGCATGAAGAGTGAAAGGCTTGAAATGCTCAAAATGCTCCAGCAAGACCGACGCGTTTTGACTTGTGGCCTTCATCAGGTTCTGTGACCCTTAAGTATATTGATTGGAAAAGCACAGTTAGGACCAGTAGATGCATCATCTGTTATTCTGACTCTCTCTTAAAAGGAGGAGGTGAAGATCCACATTGAGTCTTGTGGGCACAGTCAGTTTACCCAGCAACCAGCAGGTTACAGAAAAGCACCGCTCCTGGTCAAGAAATGCAGGATTCTGGAGTCTCAGATGTAACTCTCCCTGAAACCACTACCTAACCTTTTTACTTGTTGTTGTCACTGTTTAAAACACAATCAAAATATAGGGTGTTTTAATTCAACTATAAGCAAGGCACATACTGTGGGTTAATCTAGATTTGGACTCCTAATTGGTTGCCCTAACCTTTTTTTTTTTTTTTTAAAGCTCCTATGAGTTTTCTTTTAGCCAGTAATGAAACTGAAATGTTTGGCTCATAAAGTTTGGCTATTTCTATTGATCTATTTTTGAATGCTTGAAACCACTGCCATAGGGAAGATGTCCTTTTATCCTTTCAATTTGTCTTCGCAGGGGCGCCAGAATCCAATTTTTTTTTGTGGGTCCTCATGAAGTCTGATTATTGCAAAAAAAAAAAAAAAAAATTGTTTCAGGCATATCTGAAACATTGAAAGTACAGTCTGACATAATTTGAGTTTTTAATCTATAGTTGTTTCTGTGCGGTGATTTAAAAATGTAACTGTGATGGAACTGATGCAACCATTAAGCTGCGTCTTTCTTATTAGATTAATTTTCCCTGTAATTTTCCATCTTTCCATCTTGGTTGCAGTTAATTGTAGGTTTGCCTCAAATTATGATGCTTAGCTCTTGTTAAGGGCTCTGCCTTCTTGTTTGAATCAACTTTATTGCAACTTTCTACTGATGCAAAAACCTAAGCAACTACATAGAGATTTGATGGTTCGTCTTTGCAGTGTGAGCATTGAAGTTACACTTTTTTGGAGATCCAAAAGGCAGATTATAACATTTAGTATTTGTAAACTCAGTGTTTAAAAAACCTTGAAATTGTTTTAAATTTATGAGTTACTGTTTCTCTGGCTCTCTGATTCCTCAAGGAACATAAATCCTGACATGGCCTCGGGTCGTCCATACCCGAGACCTTAGTCGTTTTTTAACAAAGTTAACATATGTTGTTTATTCTTCCTCGCCATTTCCTTTGCCTCTTTCTACCTTTTTGCTTTCTCTGTGTGAGTGTGATTTTTAACCATCTGAATGCAAGGAGCCATTCAGTCCAGCTGGGCCCCAGCCAGGACTAACAACCAGCCCTCCGCCTGAAAGGAGAGAAGCGTTAGTGGGAGAGAAAAGAGGGGGAGGTGTTCGGAGAGGAGGAGGAGGAGGTTGAAAGTAAAAGTGGAGAGAGGAGAGAGATAGAAAATTGAATAGAAGTGGAGAAATCGAGTGTTTCTAGAGAGCTTTTGATTTTGCAAGTTGTGATAAAGGCTGCAGAGGTTCTGATGTGATTACAGCGAGGGACTGAAATTCCTCTGCAGCCTTGGATTAACAGTCTGGGTTTTTTTTCCCCTTTCCTCTATCACTCTTAATCCTCTTTTTCCACTTTTAACCTCTGCATATTTTGATCACTCCTTTCCTGAATCACTTAAAAAAGACCGGGAAAACAATTAATAGCGATTGCTGGAGGAAATATCCCATAAAGAGTAACCTCTGTCTGCATGAATACATATTCTTTTTCGTTTTTTAAAGTCAGTTTTCTGAAGGGAGCAGACTGGATTTTAATATCCGCTCCCCTGGCCTTTTAAACACATCTGTAAAAGATTTGCTTCCCCTGCCAGTATTTGTAATATTAAGATTTTTAGGTCATATAAAAACCCCAATGATTATGTGTTATTGCTCTCTCTGACATGCATCAATGTTTTTGGAATCACTGAATAGAACGTGTGCATTATGTGTGTGAGTGTGTGCGTGCCTATAAGAGCTTGCAAAAAAGCCAGTCCAAACCACAGCAGCGTCATGTTGCAACAGCAGCAGCAACTAGAAGGCTACCCAGTCTTACCACCAGATTTATCTCTAGCAGAGATTAGAGCGTTAGAGCAGTGGTGAAACAGCGATAAGGGAGGCGGGGTCCAGGTGTGACAGAGGAGGGATTTAAGTGTGGCGCTCATAACTGGTGTAGTTCATGTCAGGCAACACTATCACTGTTTGCTTGTTTTCTTCTTCTGTTGAAGCTTTGTAATGTCTTGGCTTGTTGGCTGCACTTTGACAGGACTCATGTTAGTTCAAGGAATTTGTCGCTTACAAAAACATACATAAGACACATTATGTCTTAAATCCCAAACGGTACACACTTAAATGTGCATTTGCATAAAACAACATCATTATTCTTTTGACATGTTTGAGGTCCTCAGGCTAAAAAGAGCCTCTGGGTCCTGAATAACCTCCACTAGATCCAACTCTTTGTGCAGTCTACTCGGTTTTTCTTTCATACCTAGATTTGTTGTGTGGTTAAATCGTTTTCCCTCAAGCAACATTATAAAAATGGTCAAATATTGTTTTGACATTTTGGGTTTTGAATGAAACGGCGTAAGAAAACAAGATGTGTTCATATTTGAGCGTTGTATGTGATGATGTCACTTTTCTTTGTTCGTTATCTTTGAATAGAACCAGACTGGTTGTTTGGTCCTCTTTGTGCTAGCGAAGCGAAGCTAACAGTCTGCTGAGTCCAAACTAGTTATCGTACTGTGGTAACAATCCTCCTTTTAAACTCTTAGTAAGATAGCAAGATGTCAAACTTGAAGCTTTGACATTCAGAGCATTAATCATCTCTGTCTTTCTCTCCCCAGGTGTGTCAGTTTGTGGTGTCAGTGAACGGGCTGAATGTCCTCTCTCAGGACTACCGGGCTGTCAGCAGCCTGATCCTAACTGGACCCCGGACAATCGTCATGGAGGTGATGGAGGAGGCATAAGTTTAAGGAGGGCAACAACAGAATCCCTCATTAACAAGTAGTGCAGTAATAACTTTGGAGACTACAAGGTTTAGTACTTGACCTCATAACCACAGTGACAGAGCGATGTGGAAGCCGCTCTCTTCAATCATTGTTCGGACAAGATGGAAGACAGAGCGTGTCTTAAGAATGTGGGTATTTGAGTGAAGTCATTGATGCAACCTGTGGACAAAACACAAAAGGTTGTACTTGATTTTGTTTTTAAGTTCAAGAGCCGCCATCTCTTCAGCTGATGACCAGACTGCTCCAATGTGCCAGAAACAACTCTCAGTCTCAGAGTCAATGAAAAGGCCCCAGAGCTTGTGTTTGGAACAGAAGAACCCTTAATCCCTGTTTTTGTTTTGATTTATGAGCCAGAACTTTATCACAATTCTAAAGATGAAGAGTGTTTAACGGACGCTAAAGGATGAGAGACACATTTACATCAGAACCAGGAGACACACAAGTCAAATCTGAAAGTGTAACAAAGAGGAAGAAAATCCCATGTTAACATTTTCTGTGACCTCTCCCCCAGTTACTTAAAGAAGCTCAGACTGAAGCTTCTGAAGGCTCAATACTGCCCTCTACTGGGAGAGACAGAATGTCAGGAACGGAGGAAAACAACTACAGTTTCAGAATAGTTTGTTCTGTCATTGGAAGCCAACATGTTAAAAAGTATAACATTCTACCCCTGTGTAAAAGTGTTCAAAAATAAATTGCTAGGTAGATTCATATATAGCTCTTAAGATTTAGTTAGTTGACAGATAAAAGTGCAGTGATATGCTGTAAGTGAAATTAACAGGCACAATGTACAAAGAGAAGTTACTAAAGACTTTTTGCACAAACAAACAGACTAATAGTGTTTATGGGATAGGAGCGTCATTAGACTTCCAGCTTAAACAACGGCAGCACTGAGAACATCATGGAGACTTTATGAATATTGTTTTTTTTTTTTTTTAGAATTTATAACCCCTGAACTTTTTGGTATCTTTCAGTTTTCTTTTACAATGACAATGTGTCATAAAAACAGTTTTTTATATAAAACATCAGAGAATTAATCTTCTCTGTTATGCTTTCCGTTCAGCCATTAAATGCTATCAGGAAATGTATCTTAGACACGTTCCTTTTTTTGTGTGCCAAAAAGTACAAAAAAAACCTTTAAGGATAAATACGTGTCAAAAGACTTGGAACAGATTGGAGTTATATTACCCCATCCAGATTTAGAAAATTGTATTTACTTACAGCCAAGTTGGCCTTGAATTGAGAATTGGTTTCTGTATTATTTGATGTTAAAATAATATTTTCATGAAACATTTGTTTTTAATGAAAGGAAGAACTTAGGTGACAATACTGCCCTATTCTTTCTGAATAAAATGAAGAATTTGAATATGCCTATGTAAGCACACAATCTCTGTAATGATTGCAAATCAAATGTAACTCATCTCCAGAGTAAAAGAGAGGCATCTGAAAAGCTACATTCATCTTTGATTTGTAGGAAAAAAAAGACTCTTAAAGACGCTGTCAGTTCTTCTAGTTTGATACACATTTAGTCAAATTCAGCATTTAGACCCTGAGTTCCCTCCCGATATGTGGACAACCGTGTGACCTTCATTCGAATAATGGTCAAATAAAATGTAGTAAATATTTTGCTGTTGTTTGATATCAGCCAGTACTTACATTAAATAATGTTTCATTTTGAAAACATGGACCCTCCTATGAATACATAATCTGAAAACCTTCACAATTGTAAAATATGGCACAACTCAAACAGGATAAAAAAAATTATGTATCACTTAATGATCTGAAATGTATTTATTTTTGTACAGCCTTGTACATGAGAACAAAGAAGCAAGAGGAGCCACGCAACACAATGGGGCGTACATGCCTGTGCTCAGGACAGGGCAAAGACACAGGGACAACAGGGACAGAACATTTTGACCATACTAACATGCTTACCACACATTCTGAGGAAGACACGTCATAGAGAAAGCCAAAGAGGAGATGGTCAGAATACATTTCATATATAAAGCAATGTTGGTGTTCAGGCTGTGTTAACATCTTTACAACATTTGAGAAACCAGTTGTGGTGAGATTCTGAGACTAGCCCAGTTATCAGTGTTGTTGCCTTGAGAAGTGGGACATCTACTCATTTGGGGGTGGAGCCTCTGGAGGCGCGTTTGTTTGGCTCTGTAGTTTTTCTATAAATAATCTTTCAAGAATAACTGACACCAATCTTTAAAGCAGGCTTTAGTTTTAAACGAATGGATTTGTAGCCTCTGAATTAATATCAGACTTAACTGTATGTTTATAGACTGTGCCATCATGTGATTAGACAGACTAGCATGATAGGATCACATTATACAGTTATAAGAAGAGCATGAATTAATAATGTTTGTTCTGCTCCAACAGTAACACAAAGTGTGTGTCTGTATTCATAGTTGATTAGTGAGTAAACTCTTGTTTACCTTGTATGTTTCAGACAAAATCCCACTGACTGGTTCATTGGATGTGTACTTAGTCTCGCCGTAACGTAAAATCATGACTAGAAAACTTGTCTTTAGAAAAGCTTTTCTTTTCATTGTGAACATATATTCAGGAAATCGTTATTGCCAAACAGTAGAATAAACTATGTTACATGCCTCTCAGTGTCTACTGTGAGTATTCAGTGGACATCTCTTTGGTGTTTCTCAGTGTGCTTAGATGTTGTAAAATGCATGATTCCTGTAAATATGTGCTTCTAAAGCCTTAGCTGCTTATCCAAAGCGCTTTTCCAGTCTGTTTACCTCCGAAATGATTTTTCACATTTCTCAGTCCTGCAGGTAAAGAAAGATTGGAGCCTATAAACGTCTTTGGTTTCACATGCCTTCTGCATCCCTACTTATTAAAATAACAGAACAAAGTTTATGAGATTATTATAGATTATATTTGAGATTCTCATCTGTGTTCTATCATTAATGGGATGGAAATTCATGACATTTTGACTTTTCATTTGATCTAAAGCTAACTTACAGTATTTCCTGTATACAATCTGAACTTTAACCAGATATTTCAATATTTCATACTTTTTGCCACATTTCGGATGTTTCCATAGAGCCATGAAACAGTTATATTGTTCTACTACTACAGTCCTTTTTTTTCTCTCTGGTAACTGTAAAGAAGTGATGTGGCTGAAGGCAGTTTGGAAATGGTACAAAAGATGATTTATTGACTTTTGGTCGGCTGAAACGGGTTCACTGACTGTTCAAACTAAACGCCTGAAAGTGTTTGCCTTAACATCTTATTTTGCTGCTAATCCCACGTGTTGTTGATTTAATGTCTTGTTCTTTTCTCCAGCTCTGTTAGCTATAACGTGGTGTTTAGAAAGTGCTCATTAAACTGTTATCATGCATTAGTTATGTTGACAATCATTGTTTTATAGACACTACCATGAAAAAGCACATGTTTCTAGCAATGATCTGAGAGGGTGTATTACACCATTATCGCCATGTGCTGTTCATATTCTCACTTTTGTACTTACATGATAGAGCCACATGTTTCACTAAAGGGAGTATCTGCTTAATGTTCACCACATGAGGCCAGATAGGGTTTCCACAGTATTTTCAGCTGGTGCAGCTGTTTTAATTTCCTCTGCTATCACAGGTTGAATGTAGGTTTTGTCGTTGATACATATTTGCTTTTACCGCAGTCTATTTTTGAAAAAGCAGCTAAACCTCATTCTGATGCTCCGATGAATTAAACAGTCAATTAAGTGTTTAATAAAGAAACTGATTCTACTTTGTGTCTGTGGTTTCTTCTTCAGAAATTGTGGAATAATTATAATAATTTAGACTCACATTCTTTTTTCTGGACATTTTAGTGCCCCTTTAGCCCATAAGTAGATGCACTGCACATCATAATAAATGTAAAGCAAATATCTGTTTGATTGAAAATAACTGAAAAACTCAATAATTGAGTAATGCTGTCACCAATACTGTTTTCTATGAACACGTCCAAGCAAACTGCATACACGTGCAGGATAAAAAAGGTATAAACTGCAGAAAAAAGGGGAAAGGACCGCACACTGTTCAGATCCAAATAAGTAACTTTACAGTATTTAGGGAAACGTTTCGATCCAAAGGATCAGGATGGCCTGAAGATCGTTTGGATCAAAACATTGCCCTCAATAAAGTTGCTCATTGGGAGCTGAACAGTGTGCGGACTTGTCCCCTTTTTTCACATTCTCTTGTGAACCAATGTAGAACAAATCAGTAACTAACTATCAGTTTGCCATTAGTTAAAAGTATAAGATTGCCACAGTGGGTGAGTGGGTGAGGTGTGTTTATCCTCAGGTTGAGTTATGGATTTGATTTTGTTTGGTCTACATGTTTTCTTCCACAATGTCAATAAAAATACAAAAAAGGAGAAACAACCAATGTAACAATATTACAAAAACATATTTTATGTTGAAGCATTCTTTAACAGACAGAATTAAACCAATAATAGCAAAGATCAGGACAGGTTTATAGTGATGACTTTTTTTTCATATTTGAATTTAAATCAGTAATTGTTGTCAAATACTCAACAAGCTAGTGAGTGTAAGTGCAACAATATACATTGAATCAGGTGTTTTTAAGAACATTAAGAGGTTAAATAGTTCTAATGTTTGCCTAAGTTGCTCTGGGAATGAACATAACCACCTTAATCTTCACATGACTTAACAGTATGTTCATGTAGCCACAGGCCGCCTGGAGTTGAACACCTTTACACCGTTTTGCATTGAAGATCGAGCATGTTTGGTCAGGAGGGCTCCGGTTGTTTGTTTCTCACCACACAGGTCTCTGAGTTGTGGAGAATAGCAGGGAAGCATTTCACATTTTAATCCATCCAGAAATCTTCAAAAATGACGGTCAACAAGACAAATTCCTGCTCCTACGCATATTATTAATGTATGAAGAATGGATGAAACTTACTGTATGTATGGGGTGATATCCTCCTCTGTCCATTTTTCTCTCAGTGTAAAGAGATGGTTGAAGCGATCCAGCGTGTCCTCTGGGAGATCATCTACCCGCAGCAGGCAGATGGTCTCTGGATGCGAGACACGGTCCACCAAGGCAACGCTCTGGAAGATTTACAAAGCCATCAAAAAGTGAAACCAGTTTCTCAAGAGAATGAGCAGAAAGAAACAGCAACAGCAAGTTGCTCTTTTAATACGTCATGGTGAGTTTGATGACTTGTGTGACGCACTTCATCTACATACTGAAATGGAATTCTAGTTATTAGAAGAGAGAGAGCTTCTTCAAAACACAAACATATGAAGCTGGAATTTGTAAATATAGACTCACAAGACTCTAGACTCCATTTGATCTGCAGAGTCCCTTTGCACCTTTAAGAAAAAGCTGAAGACTCAACTCTTTCATGAACACCTACGCACTTAATGATATTGATGAGGATGATGAAGATGATGATGGTTTTGATGGTAAGAATGACAATATTGATGCTGATTAGAACTCTGAAGAACAGCTGGAGTTAAAGCTGTTCGTTTGAATTCTAGATCCTTGCTTGTGTTGTACTTACTCTCTGGTGTAAAAGCGTCTGCTTCATGAATTATAGAATTGTAGAAAATGGATTCACTTGATGATCTTACAGCTTCCTCTTTTATGCTTGCCAACTGACATACAGTTGAGTCTACTTATTTGACCTTTCCAATGCGTACAGCTTAAATGAATTGAGCCAGAGACAGTTTGAAGATGCATTATTGAACGGAAAATGTTTTTCTGATAGACAGGTTTTTTTTTTTTTGTAATGCTAAAGAAATTCTCAAGTTGGATTCAAAGTGTTTCTCTTTTTAGATTTTAGGACTTCAATAGAATCATGTAGAAAACCTGTATCCAAACACATGGACGTTAAAGAACTCCAGCTCCCCTCTTCTCCTCCTCAGCATGCAGAATGTGAGAGAGCTACACACTGACCTTCAGCTGCTCCAGTCTCGTGCTCATGCCGTCCGGGACGCTCTGCTGCCAGACTTCCTGAAACTCCCTCAGGTTGAACTTGACGGCGTTCTGCAGCAACAGCAGTGCAGTGGCCCGACATACTTTATCCTCATGTAGTGTGTAAAAAACTTTGTCTATATTGACAAAGTGAAGATATGGCAAAGTAAGTGCATTATACTCTTAGATTGTGCATGATTCCACCACCAGTTTAAAAAGGGTTATTAGTTCAGTCAAGAAATAGCTTCACTTTACCGTTTTCAGTGTAACGTTTCCCGTAGCAGTTCAAACAGTGCTCGATCATCTCTCTGTGACAGATAAAAGAGAATCTGACTCATCATCTTTTACAAGAGCCCTAAATCACATGGCCAGTATGAGGCCCATTGGCGGTGTACTATCTGTTTCCCCCCCTTTAGTTTTAACTCTCACATTTTCCTTTTACTGCTGCATGACTGTGAGGATCACAGATGTTAACTTACTTTGGCTCCAGTGGGCTTAACTCTTCTAGACTGTCTTCTAGAGGAACTTTGTTGAAGGACCAGGACTCAGAATCCACCAGCTGAGTCACGTGACCCAGCAGCTTCATCTCGTAGTCAAAGTCAAGCATACGCCAGTAACCTGGAAGACAGAGAAACAAACCCTCTCTCTAAACAACGGGAAGGTTTCTGTTTGTTCCCTCAACCTCAAGGGAGAATTACATGTACAGTCGTTTTTCATTTACATTTGGTTATGATAAAAAAAATAGATTTTACCATCTATCTGGCAGGCATTGATTATCTCTAAGTTGGTCTTTATCTCTTCCTCACTGGCCTGGATCCTCTCCAACAGATCCTGCATGGTTAACTGGTACCAGTAGAAAAACAACATTAAAAAAGGACACATTTTAAAGAAGTTGTTCACCTAACACGATCATTTGTTTAATTCATGTTCTTCGTGTATATATTCACAGTTCTACAAGATGAACTGTAAACTGTATTCACCCTGTTTTCTGTATTCTCCTCCTGCCCCCCTACAGCAGGTCCCTCATAAGGATTCTCCATCAAAAGCTTCTTCAGTTTCTTAAGCTTAGGACGTTGTTTACGCAGTTCCCAGTAGCTGTTACAAAATCCCCATATCTACAACAGAAGAAGTATATTGTCAGTGTGTTTGATTCATAAATGGTTTGTGTTTGTTTGTGTGAGTCAGTTTAATACCTGTCTGTGCACCACATGAGAGCTTTCCTGACTGTCGGTCAGCTCGTCTGGTGATCTGCAGCCCGGTACCATCAGCAGCAGGTTGGATGTGTCGGCTATTTTTAGATCGTAGGTCTTGTCACCACTACAGAGAACCGCACGCTCCTCCTTGTCCCCTCGAATCACAAGACTAGACATAGAGACACATTTTTCTTATTTAATACAGGACTTAATCTGAAGTATGTTTACATCACTTCCTGTCATACACTGCAGGTCACTTTGATTCATCGAGATGCAGATATTGGGCTCTTATTTCAGAAAGAAAAACAAAACAAAAACCATTTTGGAAATTATCCATTAGATACACCCACAGAAATGTACGGCAGCAGCTCAGTCTGTAGGGACTGTTGGGTTGGGAATCGGATCGGTTCAAGTCCCGGCACGGACCAAGTCCGGAAATTGGCCTGGTAGCTGGAGAGGTGCCAGTCCACTTCCTGAGCACTGCCGAGGTGCCCTTGAGCAAGGCACCGAACCCCCCCACCAGCTCAGTAGCGCCCACTGTGGGCAGCCCCCTCACCCTGAGACCTCTCCATTAGTGCATGTCCATAGGATCCTGTTTGTGCATGTTTGTGTAGCATGTTAACTAGACAGAGTGTAAAAACTAATTTCCCCTCGCGGGATCAATAAAGTATAAATTATTATTATTATTATTATTATTATTAAATGCTATAAATCATTGTTTATGGTTGTTTTCTCAAACTGCAATTTAATACGTATTTTTTTGGACTGTTTTCAAATTAAATAGGCATCAAAAAGATTTAAAACTGTGCTTTAGTGAACATGGAAATTATATTTTATGATTATTTTGTACGTTTAAATATCTGTAATCCTAAAATCAACAATAAATAGATTTACTGAAGGATCAGAGATTACATTAAACAGTGAGGTTACCTTTGGCCAGCTTCTATGTGTTTGCACAGGTTATCGTCCAGCTCCATCAGACAGTAGTCTGCAGATGAGACATTTTCTCCAAAAGACAAACACTGAATAGTTTTCTGTAGATCCTCTTCTTTCAGCTTGGCGATCTGCAGAGTGGCCTGAACCTCCTCCAGACTTCTCATTCTGACGGGGAGTTTCAATGTTTTGATGAATAACCTTCCTCTTCACTCCACAAACAAGCTGCTACAAAGCTTGCTCTTCTAAACAGCAAAAATAAAGATAATAGTTCCTTTGCTGCAATTTCCAATGGCTGTCAAATTTCCCCGCGTTCTTCGCAGGAAGGAAGTGTGGTAACTAAGATACGACGTCAAAATATGACCGGGTAGAAACTAATAATTTCTAGCTCAGATATAAAATACTTAAATTGTTTTAATTCGCTTAAAGGCTGTTGTTGGGAAGCTGAAATATTAAACACAAGTGTAGTAACAGAATGAGGTCTGACTTTGTAACATGCGCTTTACATAGATAGATGAAGTCCTAAGAAACATAGGAAAAATAAATCACATGTTGTGTTTCAACCGGTTAAATTAAGCAGGCGGACCGCTGTTCACGTTGGTTGGGGGTCAAATGTTTTGAGGATGTGCTGTTAAGTGTCATCAACATGTCGAGTTTCTCTAGATCTGCCCAGGTAATAACCATACGTATTAACATTGTATTATTCTACATTAATCCTAATATGATATGTGATGTTTTATTAAACTGAAGCTATCAAGCTGTGTCCGCGGTGTGGGAGGTGTGATCACAGGGTATCATTAAAGGTTGATTACTAATGTAACTAGTGAGCAGTCACACTACACTCTTAAGAAAATAATCTTAATTTACACGCTAAACCCTTTTACCATTAGTCATATCATCTCAGACCTAACTAATCTACCACTGATCCCCTCTACTCGGTGTTTGGGTAAACTATAGAAAATCCCATATTGGGCTTTATTTTATTATATATTAATGCTTATGTTTTAATATTTACTTTAATTCAAATATGTGTAGTAGAGTAGTGGTAATGGTAATATCACATCATTTGTGTTTGTTGGCTGAGATTTAGTGTTGTCTTAATTTACCAATACAAATATCAGGATAGATCGGTTCTTGATTTGTATGGTCTGCCCTTCTGGACCTAAAGAGTGATTCAAGTAATAGTAACTTGTTGGTTTTGCCTTTTCTCAACTATAAATATCATGGTCCATTTGGCAATGTTTTACTAGTTTATTTATTATTAGTCCGATCACTGTCCACTTATATCTACTCTTTTTATATTTTGTATTTTTAAGTTAAGTTTAAGCTTTAAGTTGTATTTAAATTGACACTTTATATTTAAGTTAAAATGTTTTGTTTACTTGCACTGTTGTTAATTTACTGCTCCGTGTGCCTTTGAATTGCCCCCCGGGGACAAATAAAGTTTTTTGAATTGAATTACTCTGGAAATTGCTCAACCCTGCTGTGACAATGAGGCAACATACCTCATCCCTGAACCTGAAGCTGCTTAATGGAGTTCAGCATCATCTCTTGTGTCTATCAATGACATGTCTAAGTGTCCTCTGCCTCCTGTGTTTCTCATACTATTAAACATGTGATGCCCAAATATGAGTCATTATGATTAAAAACAATCTTTTCTCATTTTTAATTTCAGCAATGGGCGACCTTCGCTCGTTCCTGGTTCCTGATTGATGCCAGGTTGCAGCCGCCAGGAAAGATCGCAACCATGTGCTCTATTAGATTACAGGGGAAACACAAGCCTATCTACCATGCGCTGAGTGAGTGGGACTCCAATCTATTACAAACTACTTTTTCCACAACTACAACACCCCTTAGTTTAAAGTTGATGCTGTAGCAATGTAACAGTCAACCACATTAAACTTTATTCATCCAGAACCTTTCAGACAAATTGTATTGCAGTTCAAAGGGCTTTTTACAGGAGAGTGGAAAAGTGATTGACAAAAGGTAGTTTGTTAGAATATAGAGACAAACACACACCAGTGTGAAGTCAACAAAATAAAAGATGGAGGAGAATGGTAATAAGAGACAATAAATAAAAGACAAAGAAATAAAATAATAGATTTAAGCAGCAAAACATTACAATGTTAACATTTAAAATAATAACACTAAAAAAGGAAAAATAAAGTTAGATTTAAAAATCTAGAAGATAAGAAATACATTTAAATACAATATAATAATGTCAGGGATTTAAAAAAATACAACTGATCACCATAAAATTAAAAAGTATTATGTATAACTTCTGTACAGTTCATTTTAATTCACTTAGCTGTTACTACAACTTATTTAGTTTTATTTGTTTGTACTTTTTTTTAAAAATTATCTTACAATGCTATTCTATTTTGTCTATAATTTTAACTTTTTTGTAGAAGCTGACTCAGGGAGAAATGCACAAGAATTCCAATGTACCTGTACTGCCCTGTACCTGTGCAAATGGCAATAAACATCTATTCTGTTCTAAACACCAGACTGAATAATTGTGTTTAAATATTCTCAGATTCCTCTGGAAGTCTGTTCCGTCACAAGATGGCACTAGAGGATCACATGAAAGTATTTGCTTCCCTTTTTGCCCGTATAATAAAGTGTTGTCACAACACTCTTTGACATTTGGAGGATAAGTCTCTGTTAGTGAAGAACACTAGCAGCTGGTGTCATTGTCAGACCAGCTCCGTGTCTGAACCTTGTCTGTCATTGTTTTCAAATACTGTCAAGTATTTCAACCATTTTATCCCAACCATAAGCCTGAACACAAACATCTGGAACATCTTTACAGGTGACATCGGTGACCACGTTGTACTAATCAACACAAGACACATAGCTTTCTCTGGAAACAAATGGGAGCAGAAAGTCTACTCGTCACACTCGGGGTAAGTTCATGCTGGCTCATATGAAGGTTCTGTATGCCTCACGTCTTTGTCTTTGTTATGTGGGTCATTGGCTTTCTTATCACCTGATTGATACACTGTGGTAGAGGGCCAATGTTTTTCTTGCATAGAAATGCCCTGGCTTAGCTTGTCTTTCTTTCCAAAGTTATCCAGGTGGATTCAAACAACTCACAGCCGCCCAGATGCACCAAAAAGACCCAAAAGCTGTAAGTGTTGTCTATCAGTATTATCCTTTATTTTAATTATTTTTTTTAGAGATGATGTTTCTAAATGTCAGGAATGTCACTGCCACATACCTCACACCATGATTTTTTTATTCTACTTAACGTATGATTTAACCCACATTCTTAGAGATTAGTCTGATTTCGATGTCAGCCATGTGCAGTGCAGTGTTGGTGTGATGACATTTATCCCTTCCTTCACACGTGCCGTTTGTGCATACTAATGTGAAGAGCAGGGATTAACCAGCCGAGGATTTGTGCCGGTGATGGTGCAGTTGTGGAGCTCAGTTTAAGGACAATTCCTGCAGTGTTAGTCATGTTACATATTCATAGTTTCAGGAAGACTTCATTCTTCTACATGAGCTCCCTCATGTAGGTCACATTCAGAACTTCATGTGACCTACATGGCAAACGTTAAAAAAGTCATATCACGTCTGTTTTACAAACCTTGACCACTTTGTCACATGAAGAATTATAACGTGTAACCCTTAAGGATAAGAACAGCATCAGTGTGTATTACTCTTACTCTTACTCTCTTTTCATGAGTCTGTTTCTCTCAACATTAAGCTCTACTGTTGTACAAAAAATAATATTGACTGGGAGACATGCATGTTGCAGAAATGATTACTAGCTGGAAGTAGTCGTTTTCATGAGTTATGCTAAAATAAAAACAGAAAACAGTATCAGTTTTTTCGATGTGGATGGATGTTCTTGATCTGATCCCAATCTGGTAAATTGTGACGTTATAGCAGCAGGTTAATTGGTAAATGGACTTGAGCTTGTGTAGTGTTTTCTAGTCTTCTGACCACTCAAAGCACTTTTACAACCCCAGGTCACACCTACACATTCACACACTGTTGGAATCGGCTGCAAAGTAAAGTGTCCAATCAGGATCAATTCATTCATACACATTCACACGCCTCTGACAAAGCAGTGGGAGCAACTTGGGGTTAAGTGTCTTCTTGCCCAAGGACTCATCGGACATGTTGCTGCAGGAGCTGGGGATGGTTATCCTTATGTTGACGGAGAAAACACACAGAAAATGAACCCTAACAATAGAAGAAGAAAGAAGTATTAATTCAAAGTTTTGGAGCCATTCTGGTTTTTGTAGCTTTTACGTTTTGCTACAGATTATAACCATACGGTATCATGACGCTTGTTTGGTCATTTATAAAAAAGGGGAACATGGTACTTTAGACTATTTCTCCAATTCAGACTTACTAGAAGAACCAAAAGAAGATTAGATGTGGGTTGACACGGCAACAAGGCTGTTCCAAATGATTTAAAATGAGGGCAAACTGTTTTTAGACTTTTTTGTTTACACTCCGCTAATAAAACTACTGTTTATGTTTTATCTTGTCAAGTATAAAAAAGTCATGTGATTACATGAACTGGTTTCCAAACTGTACTTTCCAAACCTCTGAAAGACGTGTACTCTGCTGTTGGCTCTTTGTCGATGAAGGCTTTCGGCCAGCCGGCGGCCGCAGACGTGTGTCCTGATGGTGGTTTAGTAAAAATTAGGTTTGGAGGGTTGGCGAGCAACAAGGGACGAATGGAATTGAACAGATGACTGATTTGTCAGCATTACTCTGTGTCCAACATGTCTTTCCAAAAAAATCTGTCCAAGATCTTGGTCCAGTAATATTTTCCAAGTCCGATTCACTTTTGTGCAGTAACCTTTTTCAATGTGCTTCTCCTCACCAGATTGTGAAGTTAGCCGTTTATGGCATGCTGCCTCGGAATCTGCATCGACGCACCATGATGCAGAGATTACACATCTTTCCTGATGATGTAAGTCCAGTTTCTTATTTCCTCCCTGGACTAATGAGTCTTTAGACGGACAACCTTATGCCAGTCCATGAATCATGCAGGCTAATAATGAAGGACAGTCAGAAAGAGGACACATTATGAAGACTGCGTTGATATCATTTTACAGATACATACAGAAAAGAAAAAGCCAGTTTTAATCATCCATCATGTAAAGGAGGGGTTGATTGTTAGGATAACTCCATCGTGGGATTTCCCCAGCTCTCCTGAGCCATTTATTGTCTTAAAGCTCATTGTTTTAGTTTTACCACCGTCACTGTACTTGTAGGCAAAGTTATGACTATGATGGTGCCCAGATATTATCAGGATCTAATTTTTATCCATTCAATGTAACTTTATTATTAACAAAAGGAACGTGAGATTTAAGGAGAGATAAAGTTCTTTTGACTTACATTGTAAAAAAGTAGGCGTTGGGTGTCACAGTTAAGAGGTGAGGAAATATCATACTGCAAAAACCGGCCTACTAGTAAAAGCAACACATCTTAAATATCGTAAAATTATTTTTTTACAAAAAAAAATGCTAAAATGCCTTACCCAATTGTAAAAGTTGATGATCATACATCTTTAAACATGAGACAAAAATATCCAAATTTAAGCAAGTTGTGCTCATTACAAGCGATTACAGGTCACCAGGTTAGGCTTAATTACATTTTTTTTTTCAGTCTCTTTATCGACATTACTTTAATACTGTTTATGTTAATCAAAGATTAATTAAAATGTACAGTATGACATGATTTCTTTAAACAGCATATAAAAAAGGAAGTGAGTTCCTCTTAAATTAAGACTCAACCAGCAGTTTTTACTTTCAGCAGTTTGTATTAAACCATCATGCTTCACTGCAAACATTCAAATCTAAACAAGTGTAAACTTAGTATGAGCCCCATCACCTGACAACTCCAATTAAACATCTTATTTCAGTATTTAAAAAACAAAGACTCAAATAAGGCCTGACCTTCTTGTAACAGAAAACATCTCTTGCCCCCAATGGCAGATATATATGTTTTTATACTTGACAAGAATATTTTCTTTTGAGATGAAAGATAAGACTAATTCACTACAAACCAACCTTTTTTTTTAACTTTCTTGAAATGTCTTTTTTTGCAGTGCAGATATCTGTTTTTAGTTTGGTTCTGACTTAATATCCATCAGCAGAATTAATGCTGTACAGTTTAAATAACAAAGAGTAAGGTCCTTTACCTGCTCTTTTGTAAAGTGTCTCTAGATAACAAAAGATTAACTGATTGGTCCCAGATTAAAAGCTGATGGGGCTGTGTGATCCTTGTGAGTCTCCTTGTCTTCATTTTGAAACAAAGTATTTTGGGATGCTTGGAGATTTGTAACTATTTTAACTTTTGGCCGGACATTTCTGCTCGCTGTGTGAATGAATCTGGAGGCACACACCCATGTGTAACACTAAAGAGAAAGACAGTCAACACTGGAGTGATGGACTTAAAACTCCCTTCAATCTCTGAAAAGAAAATCTGAGTTGCTGTTTAATTTTCCTGCCTTCTTTTTTTGTCACCTGTGCCTTCCTTGAAAGATCTCCCCTGTATTTTTATTCCCTCTCTCTTTGAGTTCATCCTGCTTCCTTTTTGTTAATACCCAAATCTTCTATTCACTCCTAAATAGGAGCTGCCGGACGAGATCCTTGCCAACCTGACAGAAGAGCTGCCTCAGCCCAGAGAAATCCCCAAGAAGTTCAGCGAGTACACCCAGGAGGAGATAGACGCCTTCCCCAGGCTGTGGACACCGTATGTACAGACACAAACAGTCCCATACACAAACTACCTTCTATACACACAATGGACACATTTATATATATTTATATATTTAGAGGGGGAATACTGGCAGGAGATAAAAGTTTTTATTACTTTTTTTTAATCCTTTTTACAAATTACCAAAATCATAAACTGTCTCTGAGCTGCTATCTGCTGTTCAAACACATGTATTGGTATGTGTTTGTGTGCAGCGTCACATTTTCTATACAGGTCCCTGCATAAAATGAACAAAGTCTTCTGTAGTTAAACAAGTAACTCATCATTGACACTGAACACTTTCTGGCTTCTAAAAATTCACCACCATCACTGGAAAGCCGAGAGGAATCGACAACAACATAGTTTGGAGGCTTTTCTGCCTGCTGGGAAGAATATATCACACAAAAGCTGTTTTCACGTACGCACTCCTGAAGATTTCTAGATAATTTCATGACGACTGCCTCTGAAATCCTCCTGATCTGGTTGTTCACACATGCACCTCACGCCGGGAGACTAAACCAGTCTGACGGAAGTGGGGGTGGGGGCTCTCCTGTGACGTGACGTAAAAAGAAAGAAGCTGAAGTGGCGCAAAAATAACAGTCTGTCAAACGGCGCTATATTAAGGAATATTTGCCTTTAAAGTAGTGTAGTTGGATAGAATCAGAATATCAACGAAAGAGCGGAGAAGAGCATACTGGCCAAAAAGAAAACGGTTTAATTATGTGCACAGAGAGATCATAGGGAAACCTGGCTCTACTTGTCACCATGCCAGTGATTGACACCCCTTTTCTCCCACATTGTTCTGAACATTATAGAAAAACCACTGGAAAGGAGTAGCGCAGGTGCATTTAGTAGTTTATGACTAACCTCTTAACTTCCTAAGGGAAATCTACAAACTGCTGCAGGGATTAGGGGAGTAAAAACAAGTCCTTACCACCTGTAAACAGATGAACTGGTTGAACGTTTCGACAAAGCCCTCAAATCCATGCTGAGGAATTTTGAGGACTACGGGGCAGACTGGGCCCAGTGGCTCCACTTCTTACTTTTTGCCTACAGAGATGTGCCTCAAGTGTCAACAGGTTTTTTTTAGCCATTGCAGCTCCCGTATGGTCAAGCAGTTCTAGGTTCACTGAATATGCTGTTTAAGTAATGCTCAACTGCTCATTTACCTTTAAATGGCTTTTTTAAAATGACCCGACAACCATTTTGAAAAAGAACACCGCCTGGGCATCATCTCCTAAGCGCTTTGTATTTTGAGGCTCTAATACACACATGCTCAAACACAGTCCTTTTTGGTTGTGTTTGTGAAGATCAGCCAGAAGGGGGCGATGTTGACGTGAATACAGTCTCACTCTGCCATTTCTTACACCCTGCCTCTGTTAGTATTTTTCATAAAGTAGCGGGAGGTGATATTATTATAAGCATTTAATAGTCGAAATGAATTCAGCCTGAAACTCTACAGCAGATGGTGAGGAAAGAAAAAAAGGACTTGACTCTTAGAGGAGAGGCACAGTGGGTGGTGTGTCACTGGTCTTTAACCAGCAGAGTCAAATCTTTATGTTAATGAGGACGTGGGATTAAATGCTCACATATTGCAGCTCTTTCTTTGCCAGCAGTGAGCAGTGTAATGATTTTCCACAGACGTTGCGTTGTGTTCATGCTCTAACTAAACAGCAGGTTATGCATGAATAGGTCCAGTTTGAACACTTACCAAAAGCCTGTTTTTGTTTTTTTTTAGTCCAGTTTGATGTTTTTGACACTTTGCTGACCCATGTTAGAAAAAATGAAATGTAACCGTTGTCATTGTCATTTCAAACTCATGTTGTTGTTGTGTGAACGACTGTCAGCCAACTGTTATCAGTCAGTGTGTGGCACGATGAACAGAGCAGCTGTGTGGGGCTCAGATAGAAGAGTTAGCATAAACACTAGTTATTATAACCGTTTTACTCCAAATTCACATTTTAAGTTACAACATTTTCTGTGGTGTTTGCTGCGTCTTGCTACAGCCTTGTGAACTTCCCTTGAAAAGCTTCATAGATAATGTAAAGGCAACCCAGATTGTCTCTGCAGTTGTGTAACCGAAACTCTATGAAAAGTCCCAAAACACTTGAACTTAAACAGTGAAATGTCACAAACTCGTGTGTGGAAGGTCAGTTGTTCCCATTTTTCTCTGGCTGTTTGGGACGTTCAAGGTTTCTCCGTGGGCGGCGAGAGAGCATCTGTTATTTGGCATAATCATATTCATGGCTTTTTGAGGAAAGTATTTTCCGGCTGGAGATTAGACTGACATCGTGACCTGCGGTTTGCCCTCATGAGAATGTCGTCCTGTTGCATTTCCGTGGCCTCACCTGTAGTAAACATCAGCCCGACAGGTTGAGTGAGACCACTCTCTCTTCCATCTGCTCAGCACTGCCCTCAGTGTCCATCAATCCACCCAGCCAACAGGTCTTCTGTTCATCTAGGTCAGGGGTCTTCCTCTTTAGCTCAACAACAAAAGCCACTGACAACTTTATCATGACTATTTGTGATCTTGCATCACAAAGTAACTAAACACAATCTTTCCTGCGTTAACTACACTTTGACTCCTCAGTTTGTAAACATTTATTTTTCACATGGTTGAAAGCTTAGTTTACAAAACTACAGTTAAACCGAATCCAGACACTTTTATATGATTCTCTAAATGAGATGTGAACATAACCCCTGGGTCTTTCGAGTAAAGCCAATGCTGAAGTGTCACAAACATGCTTTTGTTCTAATGACCTGAAGGGGACGACTCCACTGTTTTGCAAAAGGAAGTCTATGACTTAACAACCCTTCTGAGATTGTCTTTTGTCAGTTTCAGGCCTTCTTACGTACATTACAATGTTCATTCTGAAAATGGGGGTCCCATTCAGGATGAAACATGCTATGGGGGATCTTGTTGTTACTCAGTAGGGTCTATGGCCCCTGAGTGCCTGTATGAACTCCTGATAATGTCTAGGCATGCTCCTGATGAGTCTGTGGATGGTGTCCTGGGGGACCTATTCCCAGACCTGGATCAGGGCATCAGTGAGCTCCTGGACAGTCTGTGGCGATACATGTCTGCATTGAATGCACTGATACATAACGTCCCATAGGTGCTCAATTAAATCAGGGGAATGGGAGGGCTAGTCAATGGCATCAGTGCATTCATCATCCAGAAACTTCCTTCCCACTCTGGTCACATGAAGCCGAGCATGGTCCTGCACCAAGAGGAACCCAGGTCCCAGTGCACCAGCGCAAGGTCTGACAATCTCACCTAACGGCTCGTCAGGGTACCGTTGGCTATGACATGGAGGTCTTTGTGACCCTCCAAGGATATGCCTCCCCAGACCATTGCAGGCCCACTGCCAAACTGGTCATGTTGAATAATGTTACAGGCAGGGTAGCATTCACCACAGCGTCTCCAGACTCTTTCACGGCTCTGCCGTATGCTCAGTGTGAACGTGCTCTCATCTGTGAAGAGAACGGGGCGCCAATGGTTGACCTGCCAATTCTGGTGTTCTCTGGCCTTAGCCAATCAAGCTGCATGATGCTGGGCTGTGAGTACTGGTCTCACTAGAGGACACTGGATCCTCATTCCATCTTCATGGAGCCTGTTTCTGACTGTTTGGTCAGAGGCAGCTACACCATTATCCTGCTGGAGGTCATTTTGTAGTACTTCTCCTGTTCCTCTTCGGACAAATGAGCAGATACCGGTACTGCTGCTGGGTTGATGCCCGTCTACAGCCCTGTCCAGCCCTCATGTATCTGCAGGTCTTCTGGTATATCCTCCACGCTCTTGAAACTGAGCTGAGAGACAGAAAACCTTCTTGGGACAGCATGTATGGATGTGCCCTCCTGGAGGAGCTGTACTACCTGTGAAACCTGATTGGACTGCAGGCACCGCCTCATGCTACCAGTAGTGACCATGACACTAGCAGAACACAAAACTAGAGAAGAATCAGTCGAGAAGGGGGAGTTGTCTGTGACCACCACATTTAAATCCATTCTATTTTTTGGGGATTGTCTCATTTTTTGTCTCAATAAGATACCTGTTGTCACTTTCATTTGCAGCAAAGCGGGTGAAATTGATTCACAATCACTTATGCTTCCTAAATGGCCAGATTGGTATCCTTAAAGTTGACTTGGTGTTTAACTGTAATGATTAAGTGTGAATTTAGTTTTTTTGAACAGTGTTGTTTACACAGCGGGCAAATGATTAACCCATAATGAACCCTGATTCACTACCTTCATGAAACCATTTCAATAAATCTGATGTGGTAAACCCTCCATCTGGTACCTCAAACACATTTCAAATGGAACACACGATGGATGTGAACAAATAATTAAAAACTCTGACACTGAATATACAGAGAGGGCTGAGAGCCAACAGCTCTTTTTCATTCACTTTCTGTGTGTTTGTGCGTGCCTCGTTCAGGCACGTACAGCGTGTCTTTATTATGTTCCACGCTGCTGTCAAAGTGTGTGCTCACATGGTGATGAATGAGCCACTTCTTATTGTTTACTGGTCCAATATCCACAGCCAATCAGTGCGTGTGCTCAGGCCTGTCGTTGTGTGGTCACCAAGGTCAAAATAATTCAGGTTTATTTAAGAGATGGGCCTCAAGCTAGTTAATATTCTCTCCTAATCTTATTCATTTTACCGTTCAAATATGTTTGTGTATGTATATGTAGGGAGGGGAAGACAGGCTGAGGTCATCCAGGGCGACTCAATTGTTGGCCTTTATTAAACACATAGTTAATATTCTCTCAGAAAACCTTGGAGCAGAGGCAAGGATTATTGGATAGCCCCCCCTCCCCTTCCCGTCTAACACACACACACACACACACACACACACACACACACACACACACACACACACACACACACACACACACACACACACACACACACACACACACACACACACACACACACACACACACACACACACACACACACACACACACACACACACACACTGCTCAGACAGAAAATCAACAACAAAAACATACTGCTGTAGTTGATAGCAGAGCTATTACAATTGATAAAATTTTTGTACTTTGTATCACAGCCAATACAGCAGACCTGATATAATCAGTCTGCTGCAATCTCTGCCTCAAATTAAAGCGGGAAAAACACAAACAGAGGATGCTGTGTCTGGTCTCAGTTTGTGAAGGAAAAAAAAAGGAAACAGATAGGATCTTTCTGGTTGCTCATCTGTCACTTTCTCTCCATGTCTTTCCATGTAAAAATGTAGTTATTTTTCGCCAGACTCTTAAGCCTCCCCATACTAATGTAATGTCTCATGTTTCCTCCACAGACCTGAAGACTACAAGATGAAATGAAATCAAGGCAGCCAAACGTGACCAAGGCGCAAAAGGTTTTTCTTTTTAATGTCAGGGACACTTAAAGAATCATTTTGAACCATCAGATCACTTTTAAATGACTATCAAATAGAAAGAGAGTCTGAATTTCTGTTTGGATGAAACTTTACAGAATAACTGAGTCAGATTGTGTGCAAATCCAGGCAACAGCCCTGGTACCAGATCTTGACTGCTTAGTTAGCACAAAGCAACACAAAATCTGAGCTACCTTCAACATAACATACATTCCTGTCAGTTTTGTTACCCCTGACAGAAGAGCTGAATTATTCAGAGGCAGCCTGAGATGAACTCATGTGGCTCAACTCAAATTGATTTTGTTTTAGAACCCACAGACCTTCACATCAACGTGTTGCTTTGACAACTTCCGGCAATCACTTTGGTTCAGTTAAAAAAAAAAAGTTAAAGTTGGTCAAAAATCTTGAGCTTTTTGTGCAGTCCATGTCTGGGGATCTTCCACTGCTTTGTTCAAGTGTAAATCAATTGTGTTTTTGAGATCTGTAAAATAGGCTAATAAACTATTTACAAAACCTTTCCCTGTCATGTCGCGCTTTCCTATGAGTCTGATTTCAGTTTGATTCAAGTCGAACAAATGACTTAAAACTCAGCTTTATAGTCTCATTACAGATTTATTGGTTGTAAAAAGCAAAGAAAATGTAAAATAAATAAGTTCATATTGTACTAAGGGGCGTTGTGGTGACACATTTCTTGTTAAGTGTTCAGGCTCAACAATTTGAATTTCAAATAAACCAGGACCAGCTCACATCTTCACTTGCAGTTCTTCCCTGTGGTGCTTGTTTTTACAGACTGCAGCGCAGGAGTGGGGCAAGTTTACACTCGTGGATCAGTCCTTACTGGGTTTCACTGGAGGGCAACTGACTGTTTTGAATAATAATTGGATTCAGGACTCATTCCAGCCAGAGGTCAGGGGTCAACCAGTAAGCAAACGGCTGCCACAGTTAGCTGGCCCCGCTTCACAACAAGAACAACAAACAAGAAAAACAACACAGATTTGTCCTTTTTAAAGCTGAGTAAGCAAACAGTCCAGTCTTTAAAACAATGAAATATTAAAGGACAAAATATGATGACAGCCAGATTCTTTGGATAAACATTCAAATTTGACTAAAAACTATTTATTGAGTTCCAGTGTTGAGGTAAAATAAACAGTCAGTTGAGGGGGCTTAACTTTAAAAGAAGTTGGTCAAAAGAAGCAAACTCAACACAGTAACATGAAAAAAATCACTTAAAAAACAATTCAATATTATTAAGTGAAATAAAAACATCGTGGAAGCGGGGGATTCATCTTTATAAAAAGCAGCCTGTACAAATGTTAACAGCTCATCATCATGATTTTGGTATGTAAAAACAATTGAGTCGAATGTTACACAAAACCGAAACAAGATTCACATGTTCAGTTACACACTCGATGGTTGGCTCAAAGGAGACATGCAGCTTCACAAAAAGAAAAAGTTCCAGTCCTAAAATCAGCTTTGAGACGGGCGGACACAGATCTTACCTTTACCGGACGATGCTAACATAGATCAGGCACTTCTCAGACCCCCCTTTGACAGAGATATCGTACAAGAGTCCACAGAGTATTTACATCTATGCACCTGGTGGAAGGAACCACTGAATACATAGGGAGGGGCGGGGGGGGGGGGGGGATCTCACCACAGTTTCAGAATGCGAAAGGTGGGGGGTCAATATGTATGTGCACGTCAGCGTCTGATTTGTTTCCATGTGTCATTATCAGCTTGTTTGTGTGTGTGTGTGTGTTGTAGCGTGTGATGCTGAAGCACTTTAGGTGAGTCCATCCTTCCTCTAGAGTCCTCACTTTTCATTCTCCTCCATGAGGATGACGTCACGGGGAAACCTCCTGGAGACGCCTGGCGACCTCAGCTCCGTGTCCTCAGAGTGGGTGGGGCTAGAGCGGTAACCATGGGACTGTTGGGAGGGTGGTTGGGGGTAGTTCCGAGGAGGGTAGCCTCGGTAATAGGGGTCTTGCTCCTCTTCTCCATCCTCCTCCTCCTCCTCCTCGTCCTCACCTCCCTGGTCATTGTTGTAAGCCACTGCAGCAGGGTTGTACGGCTGGTTGTAGGGCTGGTTGTAAGGCGGGTAGGACTGGTAGCCGCCATGAGGGAGGGGTTGGACTGGGGTGGTGGGAACACTTAGGGTCAGTTTGAGTGAAGGTTTGTGGATCGTTGTCGCAAACATTAAACCACCACCACCAAGGCAGAGCATGTAGCAAAGTTAAGGCTTTTTAAAGATTATTTTAAGGCCATGTTGCCTTTATTTGATTAGACAGCTGAGGAGAAACATAAATTATAAGGAAGAAAAAGAGTGGGGGAGACATGCATCAAAAGGCAGGGGGCTGCCGTTAAATCCGGGGCTGCTGCAGCCAGGACTTGGCCTCTTTACACTCACAGACTCACAAACAGGCCAATTCCTTAGGATCATAGCATCACTATATCGCTAACTGTTTAGCAATAAAGAGGCAGCATGCTTTTTAAATGGGTAACAAAACAAGTAGAATAGATGTAGAGGCATGTTTGGTTACTTGACAAGGTAAAAAAAGATCATACAGTGTTGAAGCAGGTTAGTGAAACTGAAGAAAAATGGTTTCTATCCCACAGTGGCCAAATCTGCTTGTTTTTCAGGGAATAAATATAACAAAACTTTTAGGATTTTAGGAAAATTTGGCCCAGTGTATAGGACCTAAAGATAGAGGGAATTGTTCAGCAAGGAGAGCAGCCAGTCAGCATTACAGCTATTCATCACTAGTTAGCTGATTCATCAGGCTTTGAGCGATGAGATTAGCTTTAGAGGAGATTTGAGTTTGAAGCGGAGGCTGCTGCAGCAAAGCACTGTGAGCACGAATAATCGTTAGACAGATGGAAACGGGATCAGTGGTGGTGATCATCACAGCAGTGATATAGGGGTTTTGTTTGGTCTTGTGGGATGGGAAGCTAATCCTTTTTTTTGTCTCTGAGATTGTCCAATGATGAAAAACACCCAGATTGGCATTCGATTCAGTGCAGCGAAGTTAAATGAGAGTGGAAAAGAATTTAGTTTGTATTCTGAACGAAGAATCCTGGAGTTTCATGTGTGAACATTCTGGAAATCAGGTTTGAGTAATGTATCTAAAAACTACAACAGACTGAAATGAGGGCACAAATTAGCCTTACATCACTTAAGGGAGGTTGCTTGATTACTTTTTTTTGGCTGACTAAAACGTTTCAGACTGTTTGGTTGTTTTTTACAGAATTTTACAGAACAAGTAGTATTTGTTGAGTTAATTGGAAACGGGAGATCTTTAAGAAAACAAAATGTAAAGTTTGATGCTGCAGTGATTAGAGACTAGGAGTATTTCTCAAAAATATGGAGGCCTTGAAGGATTTTTTTATCAGTTTAGTGGAGTGGAGGGGTGGAAGGAGGTGAGCACAGGACGAGGAGGAGGAGGAGGACGGTTGGAGAATGCTCTTCAGTAATCATTCCCATAGTCCTGTTGAACTTCAGTCAGAAAGAGGACGAGACAGAGGGAGGAGGAGAAACAATTGAAGACAAGATGTTACCTCACATCAGGATGAAAACCCAACGACACCACGAGTTAAACCGCTCACATCCACCGACAGAACCACCAGCTGTTGGGTTGTTATTTGAGGTAGACATTTGTGTTCGCACCTTTTGTCATTCCTTACAATTAAAGTAGCTCTGATCAAAGAATTAAGATGACAAGTTTCATATGAAGTGTTTTGAAAAGAGGGGAATGTGTCAGATCTCTATTTCTCTTTCTCAACAAGAGAAAGTGCAAATAAAGATTTCAAACACAGAAATACGAGGTTATGAAGAGAGATTACCAAGAGAAACATGCGCAGTGAGTCAAACTGATAATGAACATTTTGTTTGAAGACACTTATTTGAAGACACTAGGCCAAGATAGGCCAGATTAATCGTTTTACATGTTTCCTACTTTCCAACATACAACTACCAGTCTCTAGCTCTAAACAAACCTAAAGACATGAACTATTCAGACCAATCTTGTTTGTTGGACCAGGCAGTAAACATGTCTTATTTCTGCGGTCAAAATGCTTTTTCTTACGTGGGTGTTAATGGGACTCTAAGGTCTTTTGGAGCAAGTCTCAAGTGGACACTCGAGGAACTTTTTTGCCCTTCCACTTTAGCCTCATTATTCACGAGGATGCCGCTTGATAAAAAAAACTGAGACAGCTAGACTGGCTCTGTCCAAAGTAAAAAAAAAAAAAAATGTCTACTGGCATTCCTTAACTTCGAAAATTCACATGTTATATCTATTTACTTATGGATGAAGTAATGTCTCAACCATCAGCCACTTTTCAAGGATGATACTGCATTAAGACGCCTCATCATGGTAGCGTAGTGGTTTGTGTTCCACCCCGTGTACACAAGCTGTAGTCCTCCAAGTGGCAGCCCGGGTTCGACTCCAACCTGTGGCTCCTTTTCGCATGTCAATCCCCACTCACTCTCTCTCCCTGATTTCTGACTCTATCCACTGTCCTGTCTCTAAAATAAATGCATTAAAAGCCCCAAAAATCCTTAAAATTGAACACCTCATCAATGTGTGACGTCTTAGGTGAGACATTGGACAAATTGAGTCCTGAAGGTCCTCACAAGTGTTTTTTTAAAGATACTTTTTGGGCCCTTTTTGCCTTTATTGGACAGGACAGGAAGAAGAGAGAAGAGAGACAGGAAATGTGAGAAGAGATTGTTGGGACGACATACATTAAAGGGCCGAGGTCAGATTCAAACCCACGGTCGATGTACACCGGGCGCAGGACATAACCACTAGGCACCCCCATTGTGGATATTAAAAAATGCCAAGTGTATGCATATTTTATTGACACTGAATGCAGACAAATAGCTTTGGTCTGTGACACAGTTACCTTGTTAATCCATCAGCGTGGACATGAATGTATAAACTTCACGGTGGAACAACCATAAAAGTCAGATTACTGTCCAATTCTCTAAGAGCTTTATGAGAACAATAACTATCTCAGAGCAAGCTGTCACTGTGAACACTATATTTCAGTGTTGAACACATATAAAAGATGGTTTACAAGATGGAAAACTGGGCAGAGTGAGACTGAATGGTATTGTAACTAAAACAAATGTACACACTGGTGGTTTCTTTGAACAATAAGTAAATAAGAACACTGATTTAATGCTCAGAATCTTAAGGTTTAAATCAGCAAAGAAAAAAGGTTTAAAAAAACAGAACAGACTGTTTTGTGAAGTCTGGACTTTTTGTGTTTTGACTTCTTTTGAAAAGATATACCAGTCCAAATGTTTTCGTTTCTATCGCCTGAACCTAACAGACTGTACAATCGTCTACAGCTGTGTATACTTCACACTAAGTCAAACCCCTTTGATGCCTTTTTTTTTTCATTTCCTTCTGTTATGTGATAAAAAATGACGGTGAAACGTTTCAGTTATTCTGACACAAGTGAAGCTCTACTGTTCTGCAGACAGCGATTTCAAGAGCAACAAGGATTCTTTATACTTTGAAATATCAGGTCAGATTTTGTATTATTTCGCTGTCACAAATCTGACCTTATCTTATGAAACACCACAATTTTTGAATGAGCCGTTTTAACCAAAATCATATAATGCACTTTGCATTGTTTTACTTTTGATATACATATGCATACATATTGTGAATCAATGCTCATGTGTGTTTGTTTACGCCCACTGCAATTAGTTTAAAACTTTTAAGTTAAACTGTTTACGCCGTGTAAAGTGTTATCAGTGCTTTAACAGAAGCTGTTAAAAAAAAGGTTTACCTCCGACGTTGTACCCCAAACAGGAGTTCTGGTCACAGTATCCTGCGGGGCCAGCTGGTCCTGTGCTGCCTGGATTACCCGACCGCCCGGGTGTTCCAGGGTTACCAGGCCGACCAGGAGGACCCTGACTTCCTGTCCGTCCTTCACCAGGTACGCCTGTAGATGGGGATGTGTTAAAAAATGAGGGAGTTCACTAAGCTGGTCCTCAATAAACGTTTGGCAAACAAGACTCTGGGGGTTTGACACCTGATGAGAGCAGATAACGGGAAAAAAAGAGAGGAAAATAAACTGCAAAAATGCCTTTGAGGACTCTTCCTGTCACTGTACTGACACTATCTGTTCTAAATCCCTCTCTGTGCTGCTGCGACAACATACAGAAGACGTGACATGATTGTCATTTCCAGATGAGGGAGTTGTTGGTAAATGTCCTGAGGGCACACGCAAGATTTGAAATTTAGCCAGAGGCTTCTATTTTCTGTTTACACGAGAGAAAGCGCTCCAACAGGACTCACTTCAGCAGCCGGCAGAAATATGAAATCAATATTTTGAGGGCAGTGCCATGTGCCAAGTACTAAAATTACTTTCCCAAAAACATTTCTCCAAAAGTACAGCGGATGAGGGCAGAGAGGCTCTCTCCTGTAATGTTCTCTCTCTCTCAATATTTGTAAGTTTTCAGTCTTTTTTCCCCGCTATTGGATCATAGAACAGTTTTGGGAGCTTGTTCGGAGTGTGTATTGACCGCTCAGCAACATAAACCAAAAAATCCCAGCACTGACATATTTTCATAACACAAACCCCACAGCTCAACGCAGAGCAGAGAAAAATCAATACAGAGAATTGTATTCATGGTCCAAAACATCTGCTTGCTTCTCTCAGACAGAGAAGTCTCTGGGCCTTCCTTTTGGTTCAATATTTGACACATTTCTGGGTTTTGTTAGCAGGGAAAGAAACAAAAAATCTTTTTTAAGGCTAGCTCAGGCTTAGTGGCAGAAACAGAATGACAATGATCTGTTTTATTCCAAAAGTGTTTCTCGCATCTCCTTATATTCTAGCATTCTGGCATTAGGACCAAAGGGACAGGGTTCAGTTATTTTAGCTGATCGATCCACTTGGGGACAGCTTTAATGGTTGACAGTGTCTTACCTGGAGGTCCAGGCGGTCCTCGAGGTCCCTGACTCCCAACACCTGGACTCCCCTTCTCCCCCTTCTCTCCCATCAGACCTGAAAAGACACACAGTTCAAGCAGATTTAGTTTGTTTTTTATTCTACCTCACACATTTATTTATGTTTATAACGTTTCATGAAGTTACACAAGCACATTTAGCTCTATATATTCCTGTATGATGTCAGCAGGATTTTGCATGCTGGATTTGAACTTGTGATGGTGAATAATCCAAATAATTCTTTTCCCCCTTTTTATAAAAAATGTGATGCATAATTTATGCCTGGATGATCCATCTAATAAAACGTATGAGCCCGGAGTTTGTCTAGAGCTTCTGTCCAGCGTTGCAGCTGTTTAAATGACATAATGGAATATTCTTCGAAAGGCTCTAATATGAGCGAACCACAGTCTATTTGATGAACTGCAGATTTTCTGCCCTGCTGCTTTATGATCATTTAATCAAACGCATAAGTAAAGAGGAAGTTAGCATAGTGAGGCAGAGGGAAAAAACATGACCTCAAATTGAAATGTATTCTCTACACTGACAGTCGTGTCAATCATTCTCTCTTTATGGCTGACACATGATCTTTCTGTGCTCAATACAACATCGAATGCGTGATGTAGAATACATCTGTTGACTTCTGGTATCATCCCTTTATGACTTCAACATGTCTAATTTTCTTTAATCTGCCATACATCTTTTTTACTTTTTGGCGCGCTCTGGTTTCAGTTCAGTCTGTAAAACAATATAAAATAAACTCTGTGCATGTGTGAGTGTGTATGTGTGTTTGTGGTGGACCAGTGGCTGTGCATCATAAATGTTATCTGGGAGTATCAGAACGTCTGCACCGCTGAGGAGGACGTAATCATGTCGGACATTTTCCTGACAGCTCTGTGTGTGTGTGCAGCCTCACAGGATGTTTGGTTCTTCAGTGACTGGTGCATGTTTTCGTGATGAAGACGGAGCCTCATAAAGACTGTTACTCCTCTGAGGTCTCGTGGTCGAGAGAATGACCTCACCAATACTGGAGTTACTGTCTTTTGGCCTGCACTCTACCTCACTGTGAGTCAGACAGACAGCAGCCAGGCCAAGAAAAGTAGCAAACACTCAGGGTGGATGAAGCTCTAGCTGGAGCTGTTGAGACAACGTGCTCCCTTTGGAAGTGTCTTTTTAAAAGCCAAGCACCATTTTGGACAAGAAGATGCACCACTTCAGATACAGTACTTTGTTTATTTAACAACCAAACAGATCTCACCGGGTGGACACATTTCTAAAACACAACTCTTCATCACAACAGCACAGGTTTATAAAGTCAAATCACTGACCATCTTTTATAACAAAGAGCAAAAGAGAGAAAAAGGGATACAATGCTACTTGACCTACTGTTTTGACCTAACCTGCGTGTTAGCTATGTACTTTTGTCCTTTGTCTTTTTACTGTCTTGTTCTGCTGTCCTTTTACTGTCTTGCCGCAAAACCAATTACCCTTCGAGGACAAATAAAGTTGAAGTTGAAACATACACCAATTATTATGTGGAAGATTTCCACTTGAAATTTGATTTTATTATGTTTTTGTTTATAGAAAATGTAATAAGTAAGCTTACAGTTTAAATAGTTTAAGAATGGCCAGAAGATCATTTAAAGACTGGTTTCTGTTTGAGAAACGTCTTAAATTCCACTTTGGGGTAAAATCATTGTAAAGGTAAAGTTGAAAATCATTTTTTTGTAATAAATGTCTTTATTCATTGTTTTTCTTTTTGGCACATCTTAATCTGCTTTAATATGATAGCGGTGGTTTTTAAACTTTTGAAAAAAGAACCAGATATAGTCTTTCTGTACAACCTGGCGCCCAAGTTATCAAAACGTGCACTGTGAATGCTGACAGTTTGGTGTGTTGTGTTAGATGTAAATTGAGCCTCGGGCCTCACAGACAGATGAGGAGTTGACGACAGAGTTGTGGTGACCTCACCTCTGCCTTTTCTGTTTTACTAAGAAGAAAGAGTTCCAAACCAGTGACCCCTTAAGATTATTGTAAGCTACCTAAAAGCTTAGGCGTCCTGTTGTCCTACACTTTTAAGGTGCTAACCATCACCCACAACCTCCTGGATCAAGTCCACTTGTGTCTCACGTTGCTCTCTGTAAGCTTTGACCACATAAAGTGACAGTAAAACATGAAATCAATCTCAATCAATCAAATGTAACCCCCCTAAAGGCTTTATATGATATATGTTTATTTAAACTGTGCTGTATTTTTTTATAACCTACATATTGTTTCTCCTTTTTTTCTTGAACGTCCTGTTTTCAGATTGGACTTTCACACTTCTCATTGCAGCATAAGGACTCTAGTAAATGCTCTTCACTCTTTCTGATGTTACTATAAATAAGAGCATGAAGTCAGATTGTCTAGACATAATTCAAAAAGTAAAGGAATCATGATTGACTATATTCAGTCTGTGTATTACTGAGAGAATAAAATAAATAAGGCATGTATGAAAATAGCAGCGTATATTTCTCCTGTGTGAATCTATCTCTGGACATGTGTTGTACATTCTATAAATAACTCTTCAGTTATAAACTTCCCCCTCTCTCACCTCTCTCTCCTGGTCGTCCATTCTGGCCGCTGGTACCCGGGAAGCCCGGCCGGCCTGATGGGCCTTGCTCTCCTTGGGGTCCGGGGAGGCCTCTCCTACCCGGCTCTCCGGGCGGACCCGGTACTGTTCGGACTGACACTGATGAATGGGCAGGTATCTGGTTCAGTATGGAGTTATAGCGAGACAAGTGACCTGCAAAAGGTAGAGGAGGAAGCGAATGGATTGAAAAAGCCCTTTGAAGTTTTAGCTTTTATTTATTGGTTGCTATTTCTAAATACTGAGGTTTAAAAGGAAACCTTAAGAAAGGACAGAAGAGTAGTTAGTGCCAGTATACAGTAGGTTAGAAGAAGTTGAACATGTTTGTGTTAAAAGTGTAAAATTGAAGGATTACTCACTCTGGATGAGCTGCTCACACACTTGCCGTGCGATGGCACGCACACCAGCTTGGGACTGCACATCTCCCTGAAGGGCAAACGCAGAGCTCTTACACTCGGGTATTACACAACCACACAGTTGCCTAATAAAACGTTTTTATTTGATCAACTGCTGGGTTATGCATGCTTGTAACAGTGGATGATGGATTAGCTAAGTGGATGGAGTACTAAGTGTACTCCTTTGACTCCACAGTCTGGAGGCCCTCATATTTACGATGGCGATAACATGAAGTAGAAAGAATGTGTAAAATACACAACAGATAGAAATCAAAATGGCATTGTATAAAATATTAGTGAATAAGTGTTGATTTTGACTCTACTCTCAATGAGAATGTTGCTAGAATTAGGAGTGTGAATGTTTTCAACTGCACAGTCAAAGCGTCATTATTGGAAGAAAAAAAAAATGTTTTTAATGTAACACTCCCATTGAATAGCAGAAAATCCACATTTCTTAATGGGCATTATCTGTATTACCATAATTGAAATATATATAGAAAAATATCAGGGTAAATTCCTGTGTTGACTGAGTATTTGTTGAGTATTCTAGACTGAAGGTGACCCAAAAAATATTTCACCTATTTTTATTTGAATTTGTTAATGTTCATTATTTGAAGCCCCATTAAAGGGCTTTTCTGCAGATTTTACAAACACATTTCAGTTGACTTGTATTAAGAAAAGTACACATCCCTTGAAAACAGATTTATAATATCTTTAATGTCTCTTGTGTTATAATAAGTGATATAATGCTCAAATGAGAAAACCCAAATGTGACCTAACTGTATAAATCATTGGGACTGGACTTTATGACTCTAACCAGCTTCATTCACATCTTGGCCTAGCCACAGAATTCAAAACACTGATGAAATAAATTCTGTCATGTTAATTTCCTTCAGACCTTCATATCGACTCATCCAACCAAAATGTCACTAACACGTTGATAAATGGGGGGGAAACAGGTACTGAAGGTTTGATTCCAGTTGGCAGGTTGCATCTCTCTCAAGCCCTTTGCAGCGATGGCCCTGATGCTGTGTCAGCAAAATACTAATTCTGTTCTGTTGCCAATTTGAACTGTGAACACATATTTGATTGGGTTTCCTCTAAATGAGACTCGTGGAGTAAAGGGGGAGAAATAAACTGAATGTTTTCTGCCAAAGACAAGCGTCTCAGACTTTATGTGAAATGGAGAGTAATTTGGTTTCTTCAAAACAAGATCGTGAAGCATTAGGGGATAATTGTGTGAGTTTTACTTTAGCAAAAAATAACAGAGTTTCCTTTGCAAAATGGTGCTGTTAAACTTAATTTGCTAAAACCAGTGTGTGAAGTGAATGAATAGAAGAACTTACTCTTTCTCCCTTATCTCCTTTGACACCAGCAGGACCCTAGAAAACAAAATCACAGGAGGAGGATAAATATTCAACCTGGACATGTACAGTAAAAAAAAACGAATCTTCTTTGATGACCCAACTTAATTACATTACTCTCCTTCGCTCTTCTTATCTCTATACCGTCATCACACAAACATTCACACAAACACATCCGTTCTTGTCTGATCTAACAGCTGCTATATCTAAACTCTATTACATTGTGATATTGTGTCCGCACGCACGCACACACACACATTTCTGTGTCTTGGATGAGCTCTTTGCACACGGCTACTGCCAACACTGTAAAGCACACAGATGCATATCTGATCACAACACACACACACACATCCGCACACAAAACTGCCAAACACATAAAAGCCTTTGAATGTGAATGTGCATCACAGTGTAACGCATTGTAATCCAGAGGCTAATAAAAGACATGTATTTCTTGGCCACAGGAGCATGTGCTGATATGATGAATATCACTTTGATTCAATTGAATAAAGGATTTTTTTATCTGAGGGAGAAAAGTGTCCTTGACCACCAACTGACAGACTGTGTGTGTGTGTGTGTGTGTGTGTGTGTGTGTAACACGCCTGGCATGTCAGATGCATATTATATAGCAGATGATACAAAGCCAGTGCCAACATTTGACACAGCCGTTGAATTGGAGAGCATGACTCCACAATAAAAGTCCTCCTCTGGACCCCCTCTTCATGTCCGTCTGGACCTCCTCCTGGGTCTTTCAGGGCATATAAATGTCTTCTGTCTTATCAGGGGGACATGGGAAAACCAAATCAAACTGTGTGGGAGCCACAAAAAAGTATCTGGGCCTAGAAGGACCAGAGTATCGCTCATAAAAAAAATTAGATTTCTTTATTATTTCATCAAAAGTTTCTTCCCATAGTGCCTTGTATTAGCAGAATCTTTCCAAAGCAAAGAGGTGAGGATTTTTTCACTCTCTCTCACAGTTCATGCAGAGCTGGAGGTACATTAATATCCTCTGCAATGTGGGCTGATGGTTCAGTCACAAGAACATTGTTTCTTTTTTTCTTATTTTGTAACTGGCAAAAATACGCTGGTTTTCCTACCAAGTCAAACAAGATGAATTGAAAAAAACCTCAGGTGGTTGTGTAGCTTGAAACAACATTTTTTTTTGTCCAGGAAAGACACACCCTGAGGACATCCTCAAGTGCTGAGATAACTTGGCAGGCTTGTGAGGCCAAATGTAAAAACAGAGGTTTATGAAACCGCAACAACATCCAAGATTGATGTAAATCTTTGCCAGTGAAAATGTAAACAAAGCCCTTTCAGTCTGTGGGCTGTAAATCACTTTGTCTGACTTGATGGAAGTGGTGACAGGCATTACACATATCTTCTACTGATGGTTTGTTATGCTTTTGTAGGTCATATGTAGGTCATTACCAGCAAAAAAAATTCAGATGAATGAATATTGATCTTGATAGGTCTCAGTTGAATCAAATTGTTCCTAAACCTAAACTGCTTCACGTTAGACCACAGGACACAAGCTCAACAAAGCAGATAGTTCTGTAAGTGCTTAAACTGTGCATCTTTATATTCTGTCCCCCTGAGAAAAGTGCTAGTTGCTTTGACTTTCACAAGGTTTCTGTGTCTTTAGGATAAAGAAAGGTGTTAGATTTCCCTGAAGATTTAAATTTCAGATAATGTATATAGATATTCTTCTTCAGAGAGGAAAATGTTCTCCTGCAGCAGAGACCTGGTGAAGGGTCAAAGGGTTCAGAACAGGACCTGAATCAGCAATTGAATGTTAAAGTTTGAAACAAACTTTGGAGATTACGGCTCAGGAAAGCAAGATGTGATATACCTATTTTTCTCTTTCCGTCCATGTTTGCTGTCTGTGCATACATTTATGTGCAGAGAGGGATTGTGTATATCTGTGTGTATTAGTGTGTGTGAGGAGTGGAAGGGGGGGGGGTTGTTTAGTGATTTATAGCTCTTCCGCTCTGAGCCAAACTCTGCTGCTGGCCTGCAGAGCTGACCTGAGAGTAGATTAGCTGTCACCACCGTCTCAGTATCATCTGTTCCTGTTAGCATTACACACAGTTTGGAACCGAACATCCTCTCCTGTGCATCCTTTCCTGTGCTTGTGGAGTGTCATTTGCACATCTTTCTTCTCCTTCTGAAAGGCTCAACAAAATCTCCCTCACTAATATGTATTATTCTTTAAAAAGCCGCATTATGAGAGAACTGCAGAAATGATTGGTCTTTTAGTGTGATTCAAAGAGCTCAGCCTTGTGAGAGGTTTTAACTTGTGACTAAATGACACATCTGTTATAATGAGAGGTGAGTCCAACACTAACAGGCTGTTTCCAGTTAACGTGAGGACGATCAGAGAAACAAGAACAATCCATTCAACAGAAGCTCCTGCAGCTCTGGAAACGAACCACAGTGTTATTGATATTTAAACAGACCTGTAACTTTATGTGATACAGCTTTGATATCTTTGTTTCATGTAAATTTAGGGAGGCATAATGGGAGAAATGTGAAGAGAAGAAACCAGTAGCAAGAAGAGGAGGACGCAGAGGAAGCTGTGGAGAGGTCATGTCCTCCTTGTTCATTTGGATAAATTATGTCATAGTCTCCCGACTGGAGGGATAACATGTGAGCCGAGTTTACAGTCGACACCACAGCCCACTTATGAGCAGTCTGGGCTTCAATGGAGGCTCATTAATGAGGTTCAGGTCAGGTCATAGTGACACCACAGATGTGTTAATCCCCAGCCCGCACACTAAATCCCTAACTCTATTTCCTTCATCTGGAGCGAACTCAATATTAGAATTTAGAAATTTGAAATTAAACATTTTGACTCACAGGAAGTCCTTGCTCTCCTTGGGACCCTGCTGAGCCACCAGGTCCAGGCGATCCTGGTGCTCCTGGAGCTCCCTGAGAAAAGGGGAAAGAAAGGTTGCAAAAAAAAAAGCAGGAAGTCTATCCATAAATCAGGTTGATCAAACAGGAAAAAAAGTGACTTATATTAACAAGACATAAGTTTTTTACCACGGGTCCAGATGGCCCTTGTCGCCCCTGTGGTCCAGTATTACCCGGCAGGCCCTGAGAGACACAAATGAGAAAACTGAGTGTATAACCATTGGTGAACGTCTATAACTGCGGGTTAAACTTCGTTGTGCATGAGCCCAACATGATAGAAAGGAAGGATTTCCTGCATATCTCCAGACAAAATGAACACTAACAGTAAAAATACAGCAGATGGAGAGTGACTCAAAAGCTAATCTGTTTGAACTGGTTGTTGTCCAACGCAAATATCTGACAAGTTACTCCAGCTCTGCGGTTGACTTCACTTTTAGACAAAACACATGGTGCCTTCCTTCTGACTGGCTTTACACAGTCTCTATTTTTGTTGAATCAGGGTGTTTAAAACGACCCTCGCCGTTTAATGTGCTCTTCATGACGCTGTGGTTTGAAAAACAAAACATTCAAACCTGCTGGATGACAGTCCAGCAGTCTGTATTAGTGTATAATAACATGAAATTGAATAACATGATGATGGCTTCGTTGGTCCCTGGTTCAGAGCTGATAATGACACACTTGTATGAGGGTAGCTAAGCATCAGATTGTCCTGGAAACAGCTTTACCTGAGGTTCAGCTGATCCTTTCAATTGAGCTTTGGATGTCTGAGTTTACTTTGTGGAGGCTGCTACTTTTGAAACATGGCACTCTACCACTCATTTCTTCCCCCTGTTAGAATGAAGCCATGCATTAAATGTATTTTGCCCCCAAATTGAGAATGACACAGCCAAGAACACAGTGTTAGACATTTGAATAAAAATTGGTTTAATATCTCAGAAGTAGCACAAAAACAAACTGATGACTTTTCTCCAGTGTCTTCATGTGTACTCTGGACATCTGTTATGTTTAGCTTGTATAGATTTTCTAATCCCATTTGGTAAGACAAAGAGGGACGGCAAACATTTGAGCAGGGATTTCCCCTGTGGCAATTTCAAGCTCATGGGCAATTTTACCCTCCAAATAAATCAACCAAACCCTGCGTTCTTCTTTTCCTACTTGAAAGACGAGTCAGGACATGACATGACAAAGCTCCTCAGTGAGAGTCCCTCTGGTGTCACGCAGTAAACACTTGTCCTGGTGAACCAACTAATGGGACTCTGGAGGAGGCATTATTGTTCAAAGTCTCACAATGTCACACGCCTTTCAAATTGTAGCATTAGCTCTTTGGGAATAATTAAAAAAATCACTATCTTGGGACAAAAAAAAAAGGTTAGAAAAAGTCTCACAGTGAAGCAATCAAGCATTTGAGGTGACACTGAGTCAGCTCGGTGTCACACGAGAAAATAGTCTTGATACTGAACATATCATAATACAAACTTGTTCAATTCAAAGTTTAAATAGGAAGTGCAGCCTCCTACCTTCTCACACAAGAGTCAGGTTCATTCAAATGTATCACCGCAGTTATGTTTTGAGCCGTGCTGCAACAGGTTCACAGTCTGACCTCTTGTCTCAAAGAGTAGGGCTGAAGCTGATCTAATTCAGAGTTTGTATGCAGACTGAAACAACCCAAAACAGGTTCTTAAACTTTTTATTTATAGAAAACTGAGCATTTGGATTCTGCAGTATAGTTTGACTTAATGTTGGATAATTCTCAAGCCTTCAGTATATCTTAAATAACAAGCTGTGAGTTTTAAGGTGACAGCAGTGCCAGCATGTTTTTATGAACCTACTATTGCAGAAGGAGAAATGGATCTGCAGTGTTTGGTCCTGCCTTGAGAACATTTTTGCAATATGTTTCTGTGATATGGACAAACACCAGGAGACATTTACTGAAGTACCCACCTATCTACCTCGTCGCTGCAGTATTCTTCTTGACAATGTGTTCACTCTTTTGCACGAAGCCAGATGTTTTTCAGTTTGTTGTACCTCACAGATACAGTACATCAGTGCAGTGTGTTTGACCAGTGGAAGGTGGAGTGTGATGATAGAACGTTTTTCTGTGAATCAACACAAGGCTATGTGCTGCTGCCTCTGTTCTGCTCACTTTGGATTCTACACGAGTCTCTGGGCCAACCTCTTGTTAAAAATTGTGAATCGATATTCATTTCTAAAGGCTGTTTCCTTTTCAACTTTTTTTTATCGCTATCAAATGTTGAAAAGAAAATTGTTTGTGTATCACTATTCACTACTTCACTTTTACTTACGTCACCTCTTACTGCTTTCAGCAAATCTGATGAAAATAAAAACACATGACAAAAAAAATAAACTAAGCATGCTGCTGTAGAGACCAGAGTGAGTAGCTCCCGTTATTCTAAATAAAAGCACTGATCTGATTCATTCCCTGATGTGTCTGCTGGATGATTTACATCATCATCGGGATTTTACAGGATTTATCCTACCCATTGGGTTTATATAAATAACACATACGAGATCTGTGGCATTAGATTTATTTTTCAGGGCTACAAATGGGGATTTGTGTACCAATGTGGTCTATGTTACCTGCAGTAGCGGAGCGAGTGTGGGGGCAGAAGGTGCGGCCGCCCCGGGCCCATTGTTGTCTCAAGGGGCCCACTTTGAGCCAAATTTAACATGCATTTTGTTATTAAGTTGAATTTTCGAATAAAGTTAGTTTGACTAGGTCTGAGTCTCTCTTTTCTTTTGCCGCAATCAAGACACACAATGTATTTTGTAGAGCAGAGAGGGGCCCCCCTCCACTGCCAAGGGGGTTCTCAACTTCGGCAGCAAACAGCACCAGCGGGGTGCTGTGGCCTGTTTGTAATGTCATTGATTCCACCTCTTAGCACCCCCTTTGCTGGGCCCCCAGCTGCTGACTGGAGTTTTACATTAAAACATTAAAAGTGTAAAAAACTAAATAAAAAATGTTTTCTCATTGACAACTCAACCTGGCAAGTCTCCTCCCGTTGCTAGCTCCACTAACGTAAACGCTACTAGCCAAGCAAATAAACATGTTAGCGAGGAGCACCCAGCTAGCTCCGTGCAGGAAAGCAACAGTGCCGATGAAAACTTCATTGGTAAGTTGTTTCATCATTATTTGAGATTACGCTTAGATGTTGGTCTTTTGTTTGTGGGTGTATGTGTTGTAGACCGTCGTGTCTGCTTGGTTATCGTACTGTATGAACGGCAGGCCATTGCTGTCACACTGTTTACAAAGTTTGTTGTCGTACGTGGGTTGATAATGTGAGTTTTATTGTATTGTCTGTGTGGCTGGATGAGCGTCCAACTTCACTGAATGTCAAACTGTAGTTGCCTTCTATCTATGCTTAAACATCAGCAGGTCACTCACTGATAAGTCCCTGTCACTGTAATAGCACCCTTTGTAATCTGCAGCGGCTTTTCTCTTCGTCCCGCCCCGTCTTGTATCTCCATACAGCCGATATTATACCATAAATGCTATACTATATTACTATATAGGCTACAGCATATGCTATATAGCCTATAGACAGTTTAAGGGCCCACTATTGGTCCCCGCCCCCTCTGCAATGAGCCATAGGCTCTGCGCCTGGTTACCTGCATGTTCTGCTCAAAGCCAAATAGAACGAAACAGTTTATTATTATTTATTTATGATGTGATTTTAAAGTGGTATAGTTTACACTGGCACCTGTAGAAACCAAAACAGAACGTGGGTTTATGCTCTTCTTACTATAAGTTCACCAACTTCAAACCTGTCTGACAGCATGAGAAGAAACCCGAGCCAAAAAGCGAGTGTCCTGAAGGAGAGCACATGACAAGCCTGAAGGACTACACATGACGTCTTGTGCAGACGAGCACTGAGGGGATGATCCCCTGTCAGCCAACAAAGACACCAGCAGATGGATGATGTGTCCAGTTGTTCACCTCACAGGAGCCAGGCCAGGACAAAACTCTTCTTTTATCACATTACGTATTTGGATAGATACGGCTTCTTTCTGCTTGCGGACACATTACACTCTGACAGCGTTATAACTTTGGTATTTACAGCCCAGTTGGGTATTGTAAGGCCTGATTCCTCTGTCAGCCACCTGGTAACACAGAGCCTTTCTGAATGGGGTCTAGAGGAAGTGCTTTTCTACAATCAGGGGAAGACTTGTAAGCTTTACTGAAGACACAAAGCAGAACATGCAACACAGCTGCACATTTAGAAAGTGAACACAGCTGGAGAAGTACAGGAAATGTTTTCAAAGAGACTTATACAAATATTTGAAGTATCATAAAGCACATAAAAAATCACCTGAGACATTAATAACATGTCACATCACTTAAAAGGCCTGAGAATTGCCTACTCATCATTTTTGTGTGATTCACATAAAGCTTATAATCTTTACAGATGTTCTTCTCGATGTTTTTATCAACTCGTCTTTGCAATACGTGGTTGCGAATCTGACATGCAGTATCAGGAGTGTCTCACAAGTCAAGAGCAGTTCTGAAAAGCACTGAAAGCTGGAGTATTAACGTCAAGCAAATATAAAAAAGAAGGTAACAAACAACAATGAGCATTTTTAAATGAGGCCGAGTTAGAAATAAGTAATGTTGTGTTGTTGTTGTAAATTTGTACCTGTATAAATTAATTTAGATTTCGAATGACTTTTTTTGGTATCTAAGAGCTTCCCTCTTCAGCTTGTGATGGAAGCAGGCAACACATGATTAGCATTGTCACTCGAAATATATGTTTGCCCAATGTCTATTTCTCTATAGACACCACAGAACTTCAGATTTTTACTGTTGTGTAAAACTGCTTCAGAGTAC